>NC_143029.1:11972500-12167500 GCF_057628025.1 Oncorhynchus mykiss
ATAAACTACAGAAAAACAACTAATAAATTACAGAAAAAATATTTTCAAACAAAACAAGAGCTTGATTTCCTTTCAAGTGCCAACAGGTTTGTCCCCCCCAACACTTCAGCGAGCAGGCCTTTCCAATCGACCTGACCCGGGTATCCTGGAAGGATATTGACCTCATCCCGTCAGTAGAGGATGCCTGGTTAGTCTTTAACTCACCGTCCTAAATAAGCATGCCCCATTCAATAAAAAAAAAACCAGGAACAGATATAGCCCTTGGTTTTCTCCAGACCTGACTGCCCTTGACCTGCACAAAAACTGGGAAGATACGAACCAATATACACAGGCAGTTAGGAAAGCTAAAGGCTAGCTTTTTCAAGCAGAAACTCAAAAAAGTTCTCTCCATGGAGAATAAGAGCACCTCCTCCAAGCTGCCCACTGCACTGAGGCTAGGAAACACTGTCACCACTGATAAATCCACTATAATTGAGAATTTCAATAAGCATTTTTCTACGGCCGGCCATGCTTTCCACCTGGCTACCGATACCCCGGTCAACAGCCCCGCACCCCCAAAGCAACTCGCCCAAGCCTCCCCATTTCTCCTTCACCCAAATCCAGATAACTGATGTTCTGGACCCCTACAAATCAGCCGGGCTAGACAATCTGGACCATCTCTTTCTAAAATGATCTGCCGAAATTGTTGCAACCTCTATTACTAGCCTGCTCAACCTCTCTTTCGTATCATCTGAGATTCCCAAAGATTTCAAAGCAGCCACGGTCATCCCCCGCATCAAAGGGGGAGACACTCTAGACCCAAACTGCTACAAAATATATCTATCCTGCCCTTTCTAAGGTCTTCAAAAGCCTTGTTACCTACCATTTCGAATCCCACCGCACCTTCTCCGCTATGCAATCTGGTTTCAGAGCTGGTCGTGGGTGCACCTCAGCCACGCTCAAGGTCCTAAAATATATCATAACCGCCATTGATAAGAGACAATACTGTGCAGCTGTATTCATCGACCTGGCCAAGGCTTTCGACTCTGTCAATCACCACATTCTTATTCTTATTACTCTGGACGGCTCTGACTTAGAATATGTGGACAACTACAAATACCTAGGTGTCTGGTTAGACTGTAAACTCTCCTTCCAGACTCACATTAAGCATCTCCAATCCAAAATTAAATCTGGAATCGGCTTCCTATTTCGCAACAAAGCATCCTTCACTCATGCTGCCAAACATACCCTCGTAAAACTGACCATCCTACTGATCCTCGACTTTGGCGATGTCATTTACAAAATAGCCTCCAACTCTCTACTCAACAAATTGGATGCATTCCATCACAGTGCCATCCGTTTTGTCACCAAAGTCCCATATACTACCCACCACTGCAACCTGTACGCTCTCGTTGGCTGGCCCTCGCTTCATACTCGTCGCCAAACCCACTGGCTCCAGGTCATCTGCAAGTCTTTGCTAGGTAAAGCCTCGCCTTATCTTAGCTCACTGGTCACCATAGCAGCACCCACCCATAGCACATGCTCCAGCAGGTATATCTCACTGGTCACCCACAAAGCCAATTCCTCCTTTGGCCACCTTTTCTTCCAGTTCTCTGCTGCCAATGATGGGAACAAACTGCAAAAATCACTGAAGCTGGAGACACATATCTCCCTCACTAGCTTTAAGCACCAGCTGTCAGTGCAGCTCACATATCACTGCAACTGTACATAGCCCATCTGTAAATAGCCCATCTAACTACCTCATCCCCATACTGTATTTATTCATTTATCTTGCTCCTTTGCATCCCAGCATCTCTACTTGCACGTTCATCTTCTGCGCATCTACCATTCCAGTATTTAAATGCTATATTGTAATAACTTCACCACCATGGCCTATTTATTGCCTGAACTCCCTTTTCTTACCTCATTTACACACAATGTATATAGACTTTTTTTCTACTGTATTATTGACTGTATGTTTGTTTATTCCATTTGTAACTGTGTTGTTGTATGTTTCGAACTGCTTTGCTTTATCTTGGCCAGGTCGTAGTTGTAAATGACAACTTCTTCTCAAGTAGCCTACCTGGTTAAATAAAGGTGAAAAATTTTTTAAAAAATGTTTATATCAATACCATACTATTTGAATAATTTCTATAATTTTTCATCCACATATTTTCTCATTTATTTTATTAATCTTAAGGGAGAAGAGCATTATGGGCTGCGTCCCATATTTAGTGTCTACTTTTGGCCTCTACTTAGGGAATACGGAATAGGATGCTATTTGGGCCGCGGACATGGTGGAATACAGTATATCACTGTTGAATATATCACTGACTTATAAATAGAACACCCTAATGAAGTAATTTATCAAGCCTGGTACAGAGCCCAATGGACATTATTATTTAATATTTAGCAGAAGTTCTAGTCTGGTGCGATATGTCAATATGCGCTATGCCTAATTAATCAATCCATGAACATACAGAATCAAAAAAATGGAAAAACATCCAGCATTTAACCTCTTTGTGCATTTCATTCATCTTTGCATAAATGAATAACAGCGTTGTTGTGTTGTCTCGTGCCTAAGCCTAGGGGAATTGAAAGAAAACATGTGCCATTGCATTAAGGGGAGGTATGTGACAATAGGGCTTTCTCTGGCAAGACATCAGAGCAGATTGCTACACCAAATTAATGCAGTTAACTGTGCATTGGATTTTCAGATTTAAAAAAGACTTAGGTCCTACAGTGTCTTAGCTCTTTAGACAGTATTTGACATGCATGCACTCTAATTAAGGGGTTACAGCTTCCATGTAGAACAGAAGTACAGTAGGGCATGCCATCATATGATGCCTTGTGCATTTCAATTCATTAGCATATATGACATTGTGTCTCTGACATTGTCTTACTGCCTTTTCTCATTGCATCTGTCTCTGTGAAGATTCACCATGGATCTACTGCCATTTTATAACCAGACAGAGGAAGCAGACAGGAAAGAGACACAAAACAGAAAAACACAGACATACATCTCCCCGGAGACTTCGTATCGTCCCCGCGAAATTAAATAATTGGCGGTTTCAGACAAATGGATACAGAGAGAGACCTTGAATGACCATGCCTGAGCTCCACTTATGTTTTTTCACTTTCAAATCACCTCATCGTCGCTGGCTTTTTTGGACGGCTCCCCAGAAAAAAGCAGAGGCCATCATTTCCGTCCAATTTGCTCTCTCGCTCTCTCTCCGCACACTGACAGATTGTCATATTTTGGCAGGGTTCCCGGCGGACAGAGGGAGAGAGGAGGCGAGTGAAGGAGTGCAGAGAAAGGACCATTACCATCCACACAGTCTCATTAGAGAGCATTTAGACCCAGGAACTCCAGGCTCAAAGCTCCAGACATTGGGCTACTGCCCAGCCTCGATGCCCTCCCAGAGAGCATCTCACCTGGGCTAAAGCCCCTGCCATCCTGCCCTGTTACCCTCTAACTATTTCATTACATTCCTATATTGTACATTTCATTGCTTCATGAATCATGTCATGGATATAACATTATAAACTTCATACACCATGGCTTAAAATCTGCCTGTACTAGAAAGATCACAACACATGATAAATGTAGCAATATAATTTACAATGTCCTATCGATTTGGTCATTGAGACACTAGGGCGATAAAGCATGTTTGTTTGTGCACGCAGAGCATAAGGAAGATTTAGCAGTTTCAACCATACCGTCATGAATCCTTCCAGTAGGCCCGAGTCCGGTTTGGGCGGGGCTTGTAGGCGTTCCATGGACCATTTCTCGATGATGGACGACACCTGAGAGTTTTCCGTGTTTAGGATCCGGAAACCCGTCATGTTGACTCCGCTGTACCGATACGGCTCCATATCCAGGGCGAAAAGGTCCTAAAATAACAAAAATGGCTATGTTCATGCTTTTATACTTTATAAAAATATAATAAACATGTCATAAACATGTAACAAGCACTTCATTAGTGTAGTATGGTATTACTGATTCTATATAGGGATTGTGTCCGTAGATTGAGATGCAAGGAGATCATTTATTGCCCATCATTGATTCTAAAGTGCTGACCGCACACCTGTTCTCACGCTAAATTAAAACTGCGTTCGGGAGCCAGATTTAAGGGCGAGAGAGATTACCGGGGTACGTTCTGAAGTATTTTCAGGAAGCATTTCATCTCGTTCGCCGAGACAGTGGACTTGATTAAGCTAACGTTTTCAAGGGTACCAGGCAGGGCCTTCGTGCGAGGCCACACGTCTGGCTTATGAAGGAAGACACCTATGGGTTGTATAAGTGTACAAGGGCAAATAAGTCTAAGGGCAAAACAAGCCCCTGGATACCAGTTATATTGCAGCATTGGCCAGCACTACCGCCACTTCCTTGCCAAACTGACCTATGTTGTTGGAACCGGCAGTAGCCCAGACGAACAAGTAACAGCATGCCTCTGACACAGCCCTACCTTCGTTGCTCTATTTCCTGTTTGCCCATAACAACAGATTTAGGGTCAGTCTTTCTCCACCCTTGTCCTAACCTTATCCATAATGTTCCAAACAGCACAACAAGCAGAGTTGTTGTCAGGGTCATGATGTACTGAGACGGTAATAGCCTCGTCTGAGCTGTTATGTACGCTCTGAATCTCTCATTCTCTCTCTCTCCATCCAGGAAAGACAGGCTTTTCATCCAGTGTGAACAGCAGTGTGAACAACTCTTTGTAGTGGATGGATCAAAATAACTTTGGAGAACTTAAGTAGCCGCCTTGAGTCAGAATAGACGAGCATATCGAACAGCTTTATTTTTTTTACAATATCTTCAATAACACATTATAAATGTATTAATTGCCACCAGGACCAAGTATTTAAGTGGCAATATAAAGAATATGATTATGTGATATCTACTGTAAGGTGTGCATAATAGGACGGCATCAGGCATCTGCAACTTACATGGATACCTTCCTAATATGGGCAACGTATTGATCAGGAAGAAAACTCAGTATAGACGGGTTAGCTGACAACGTCACAAAAACGATGAGCAGGCTTCAATGGGGCAGAAGGCCATGTGTTGTTGTGATCTTGAATGGCCAGATATATAGTATTATTCTGCCATGTGGGGAATCGTAGGTGTCTCATTGCAGCTCGTTTCATCTTGATACCATGTCTTATTTTGAGGTGTTTTGATTGACGTCATGTCTAGGCTAATATGGCAAAAAAGAATTGCTAGCTAGCTAACCAACAACTGTAACAATGTATTTGTGCGATAACAAGTGCTCATTGTGCAAATGTATTTATATTTTCAGGAACATTGGATATGAAATACAGTCTAAATGTTGTCATCAATTTAAAGCCAATCCAGTCTGTTCTGCACCATCGTTTTTGTTGCTAAACAACCAACCCGTCTATAACTGTAAGGTGCTGGTAAACGTACCAGGGTGGTGAAGATGTAGTGGTAGTACTCGGTCATCATTCCCATGGCTAGAGCCTGTAGGAAAACAACAATACTATGACTATGGTCAAAGTGCCAACACAAATATACAGCATGTGTGAGTGCAGAGTAGACAAACATTTTTTGGGACCAAATTACTTTCGATAAGTCAATATGCTAAACACATTTGGGGAATATCCTATTAAGTATTATTTTGGCAACACACAGAGCAGATAATCAGAGCAATTTTTTAGAGTCATGATTCAGCAAGCCTTTGTGGTGGGTGTTTCACATTAAGAGGCCATGTTGGTGGCCATGCTGTATATAATTAGTCAACCGAACACATGTCATCTACTCTGCCCGGAAACGGGTATTTTGGTGACGGATATACACACTTCTCATTAAGAATGTGGCTTAATCATAATGTCTCAAACATGCCTGCGAGCTGAGGCAGAGTTGCTAATTAAAACTATATTTTGGCATAGAGCATCCATTATGGAAGCACAGTAATAGAACTCTAATATTCTAAAAGAAGATGAACGAGGAAAATTAAATATCCAAATGAGTCGGTTGCAGATATAAAGGAATTGAATGAAGGTGCTGGACCTTAAAACATAGTATAAGTAATAACTATTCAATGAGTGACTCATTATTCTGGAGATAATTCACATAAAGAAATCTAACAAGGTCTAAGAATAAGAAAGTACAACATGTATCTTGCCTAACTGACCTGTTTCAGGATCCAGGCAGCCATTTCATGGCCGCAGTCAAAGATCACGTGGAACTCCTTTGCTTTCTTCATCTCTTTCAGAAGTGGCTTGGCATCCTTGGTCTCCGCCGGCAACTGTCGGATCTTCAAACGAATGTTGTATCGGGATGGCGCCTTGATCAGCTCCTGCAACCGAATAAGACCTGCAGACCAAAAATGTACACCTTATACAAGAGTGACAGGAATTTGAAAAATGTGTAATGCAATGGAAATGAATAGAAGTGTGGCATTGGTAAGGCATACAGTTCAGATACAACCCAGCATAATTGGTTATGTGAACATTCCCAGAACATATGGTCAGGGCGTGAGTTGGGGTGGGCAGTCTATGTTATTTTTTCTATAATTTGGGATTTCTGTGTTTGGTCTGGTATGGTTCTCAATCAGAGGCAGCTGTCTAACGTTGTCCCTGATTGAGAACCATACTTAGGCAGCCTGGTTTCACCTTTGAGTTGTGGGTGATTATTTTCCGTTTCAGTTTTTGCACCATTCGGGACTGTTTCGGTTTTCATTTTGTATTCAGTCTCATTAAATTATATTATGGATACGTACCACGCTGCACATTGGTCCTCACCTTCTTCCACCACCAACGGCCGTTACACAAACTTTGTGGAAATGAATATGTGTCATTCTCAAAACTTTGGGCCACAAACTGTACATACTGCAGTTGTATGGGTGAGGAAGGTAGCACCGGGATCTTCACCTGAACTCATCCCAGAAGATCCCTACTCCAGTGTAATCTCAGATGATCCCTACTCTGGGGTAATCCCAGAAGATCCCTACTCCAGCCATCTGTCCCTTCTCTGTTTTGGTTCGCACAAACACTTCGGAGGCATTAAGCGGAAAATCTTTCTGGGAGAGAGCAACGTTTGGGAAACACTGTCAGGGCCGATGTTTGAGGGGCTGTGGATAATGTCGATCCTCAGACAGCTGTGTGTGAATATTTTATCCTCTCCGATAGTTCTTCCCGCCAGATGTCAGATAGACTCCAATCACATAATGTCCTGGAGCATGAAGATGTGTGATTACAGTCCAAAGGTGTGTGTGTGTGTGTGTGTGTGTGTGTGTGTGTGTGTGTGTGTGTGTGTGTGTGTGTGTGTGTGTGTGTGTGTGTGTGTGTGTGTCTGTGTGTGTGTGTGTGTGTGTGTGTGTCTGTGTCTGTGTCTGTGTGTCTGTATCTGTGTGTGGTCCACATCATCCAGGTTTTCTCACCCCGACTCTGTCACTGTGAGAGTTGGAGGTGGTGTGTTACGCTAAAAAACACTCCCCTTAAGGAGGAGGAACCTCTAACACCTCCCTCAGAATCCTTTGTGAGGGAATCAATACATGCCAGTGGGAGTTGTTGTGGTGGGAGTGATGATAAATGGTTGCGTCCAAAATGGAACCCTGTTCTCTTAAGAGCCCTATGGGCCCTGGTCTAAAGTAGCGTACTATATAAAGAATAGGGAGCCATTTGGGACACACAATGAGGAGGAGTGGTACAGTGGCCAATTAGATTACTCTTTGTAGTGGACGTTGAGTTGGACCATTTACTGTGCACTTAGCCAAGGTTAATATACTCTCACCATGCTACAGTGGCGGCTCTCGACAAAGAGAAATGTGTGTGACAGAGACATGGTCAGAAAAGGTATTAGCATTTACTTGAGGCAGTCACCAGGAGTATCCTGAAGGTCAATTTATAATGGTAAATAGGTCTTATTGAATCTACACACTCATGGTACACTCAGAAAAAAAGGGTTTTCGGCTGTCCCCATAGGAGAACCCATTTTGGTTCCTGGTCCAAAATCTGCTCCAAAATAAGTATCAAAGATGTCTGCAGAAAGAATGGGGAGGCAGCTATGACATGGCGCCTTGAGCTTGAACAAATCTATTTTGGTTATTGAGCTACAGTGAAGTGGATTTACACTCGGTAACAGAACCACGGTAATGGAATTACATCATGGGTCCCTGATCTGTACTACAGAAATTCACAATTATGGATATGAATGTCATTCTCCTCATGTTTCCACATCACAGCACAGCACAGCAGAGCACAGTAGAGTACAATATACTGTACACTACTTTTCTTTACAGTACGATCCAAACGTCTATGACAGTTTCAGATTTGGCCCAGTCCGGTCCATTTGTGGAATAGCCAAATTTCAACGCTCATGGGATGTCCGGCGGTGCTCAGTGGGTGAGTAAGATGGTTACACTTAATGGAAAGAGAGGGGGCTCATCCAGACAGACTTTTTTAACACTCTTGGTTTGACCACCAGATGTACATTTTAGCAGACGCTCTTATCCAGAGCAATTGACAGTAGTTAGTGCATACATTTACCTACTGCCCCCCCGTGGGAATCAAACCCACAATTCTGGCATTACAAGGCCCATGCTCTACCAACTGAGCCACACAGGGCAGAAGACAGAAACACAAAAAAATGATTGTAAGAGCTGAACATAACAGCATGCCAGTGGACGGGAGGACTATGGTTTGTGACTTCTATGATTTCCCATTGTAGCCAATTCAGTTCTAGTAATTCTGCTACTGATGTTTTTGGTCATTTTGTTACCTGATTTGGTCATGGAATTATGAGTTTTAATCAGTTAATAATTCATAACCAAAATTATAAAATGACTAACTAATTGGTAGGTCTGCCATTACTTGTTGTTACTACTGTGAACTTTCGTCATCCTCTTTCCTCATGAGGGTATTGGGTATTTGATAATGGAATTAAAAGGCACTAGGATTAATATTCACATGGAAATGTCCACCGACCCACTCTAAAAGGCTTTCAGAACCATCATCGACTCAGTGGGTTTTGTCCAACATGTCTCCAGACCTACTCATTGTCACAGTCATACCCTGGATCTAGTTAATCCTGGACTATTGGACGACCATTTTATTATGTTTGCAATCACAACAAATAGCACTGAGACGGCAGCCGTGAAGATGGTAAATTACCTTTTATTAATAGCGTCGGACGAAGGCTCTGCATCTTTTCTAGTGCTTCTAGACCTTAGTGCTGCTTGTGACAACATCAATCACCACGTTCTTTCAAAGGAATTGGAAACCCTAATTGGTCTACGTGGACAAGTTCTGGCCTGGTTTGGATCTTATATCGGGAAAGATATCAGTTTGTCACTGTGCATGGTTTGTCCTCTGACAAATCAATTGTATGTTTTGACGTTCCTTAAGGTTCCATTTTCAATATATATTCTACCTCTTGGTGATGTCATTCGGAAACACATTCTCATTCTCAACTTTCACTCCTATGCGGACGACACACAGCTGTACATTTCGATGAAACATGGTGAAGCCCCAAAATCGTTTCAGACATAAGGAAGTGGATGGTGGCATTTTTTAAAACTTTTAAACTCTGACAAAACAGAGATGCCAGTTCTGGGATGCAAGAAATAAAGAGATATGCTGTTGGATATGACAATTCATCTTGATGGTTGTGACCTGTGAAGGACCTCTGTGTTACTCATCTCTTTAGACGAACATATGAAGAACATTTCAAGGACTGCTTTTTTCCATCTTCGCGACATTGCAAAAGTCTGAAATGTTATGTTAAAAAAATGTGTCAGAAAAGCTAATCCATAATCCATGCTTTTGTCACTTCTAGATTAGACTACTGTAATGCTCTACTCTCCAGCTACCCGGATAAATCACTAAATATACTTCTGTTTTTGCTAAACATGGCTGCTATAATCTTGATTACATCCCAAAAATGTGCTCATATTACTCAAGTGATCATGTTACTCCAGTGCTAGCCTGGCCTCCGGTTAAGGGTAAGGGTGATTCAAAGTTTTACTGCTAACCTACAAAGCATTACACAGGCTTGCTCCAACCTATCTCTCCGTTTTGGTCAAGCCATACATACCTACACGTACGCCATGGTCACAAGACGCAGGCCTCCTTATTGTCCCTAGAAATTCTAAGGAAACAGCTGGAGGCAGATTTTTAGAGCTCCATTTTTATGGAATGGTCTGCCTACCCATGTGAAAGACGCAGACTCGGTCTCGACCTTTAAGCCTTTAATGAAGACTCATCTCTTCAGTGGGTCATATGACTGAGTGTAGTCTGTCCCAGGGGTGCGAAGGTGAACGGCAAGGCACTGGAGCAACGAACTGCCCTTGCTGTCTCTGCCTGGCCAGCTCCACTCTCTCCACTGGGATTCACTGCCTGTGACCCTATTAAGGTGGCTGAGTCACTGGCTTACTAGTTCTCTTCCATGCCGTCCCTAGGAGGGGTGCGTCACTTGAGTGGGTTGAGTCACAGACGTGATCTGGGTCCGGTTTTGCCCCCTCAGTCTTGTGCGGTGGAGGAGAACTTTGTGGGCTATACTCACCCTCTAGTGGTGTGGGGGCTGTGCTTTGGCAAAGTGGGTGGGGAAATATCCTGCCTCAAGTATCTATACTGCAATAGTCTATGTGCTGGGGGGCTAGGGTCAGTCTGCTATATCTAATGTAATTATCCTGTCTTTTTGGTGTCCTGTGTGAATTTAAGGATGCTCCCTCTAATTCTCTATTTCTCCCTCTCTCCCTCCCCTCTCGGAGGACCTGAGCCCTAGGATAATACCTCAGGACTACCTGGCCTGATGACTCCTGGCTGTCCCCAGTCCACCAGGCCATGCTGCTGCTCCAGTTTCAACTGTTCTGCCTGCGGCTATGGAACCCTGACATGTTCACCGGACGTGCTACCTTGTCCCGGTCCTGCTGTTTTCGACTCTCTCTCTCTACCGCACCTGCTGTCTCGACCTCTGAATGCTTAGCTATGAAAAGACAAATGACATTTACTCCTGAGGTGCTGACCTGTTGCACCCTCTACAACCATTGTGATTATTATTTGATCCTGCTGGTCATCTATGAACGTTTGAACATCTTAAAGAAGAATTTGGCCTTAATGGTCATGTATTCTTATAATCTCCACCCAGCACTGCCAGAAGATGACTGGCCACCCCTCAGAGTATGGTTGCTCTCTATGTTTCTTCCTAGGTTCCTGCATTTCTATGGAGTTTTTCCTAGCCCTCATACGTCTAAATTTGCATTGCTAGCTGTTTGGGGTTTTAGACTGGGTTTCTACATAGCACATTGTGACATCTGCTGATGTAAAAATGGCTTTATATATACATTTGATTGATTGATTAAAGGCAATATTTCTTAAACTCACAAAAAGTAAACAATATCTCCAAAACATAATATGCTGTAAGTGTTGATAGTATACTGAACAAAAATATAAAAGCAACATGTAAAGTGTTGGTCCCATGTTTTATGAGCTGAAATAAAAGATCTCAGAAATTTTACATACGCACAAAATGCGTATTTCTCTCAAATTTTGTGCATTTCCTTGTTGTCATGACTCTTCTGTGAGGATCCGAAGGATCAGGTTACAGTGGGTCAGCTCTACAGCACCCTCCCTCTCCCACAGAGGGAGAGAAGGATGGAGTTGGCCAGTTTTATGATGGTCGTAAATACCTTGCAGAAACTCTGCCTTTGGGCTCTGCAGGATTGAGGGGAAGTAACCCTTTTGTTACAAGGCGATTCCTCCTGCCAAAACTACAACATTCAACAGTTGATAATGACACAATATTCCTAACACAAATCATGTGGGAAACGGTCGGTGGGGCTTGAAACAATATTGTCAAATAAGTCGTTGTTTGTGATATCTTTAAGGACAGTATAACAAATAACGGTAACTTTACAAATGTATACGCCCCAGTTATCAGATTCACTTCTAAATGTTGTGGAACTTATTTGATTAAATATTAAACTGTTTGTAAGAAGATGAAATGTGATTTTAGCTTTCTAAATGAGATAATTGTTTTTCATGTAAAGTTTTACCAAGTCAGTAACCACGCCCACGTGAGCACAGACCTTGTGACAATGTGATGGAACCGCTCTCCAAGGTGAGGGCATAAAAAGACCTCTAACAAAATGTACATTAGACCAGAAAACGGCTACACGTTGAAATGGTTGCCATTTAAATAGAGACCCGCGTGATTGACAGCGTGAGCTGAAAAGAATGAAATGGTTAGAAACTCTGAAACTTTCAACAGAGAAGAAGAAAATCTCTACCAGACCAGACAGCATGAAGCGGTAGCTACACGGCTGAGAAACAATATAAAACTAAAGACCAGCTGAAGTACAGCGCGAGCTGGATATGGCAAAATGGTTTGAAACTACAATACCAGAAAATGGTAAGACCCTCTGAAACTCTCTCTCTCTCTCGAAGAAGAAGAAGAAGAAGACTACACAGGAACATTTAGTCTGCAGCTGTTTATGCACTGTTTGCCTAGGAAACTCGACCGAAGACAAGAGACAAAGAACAATTTCCTCTCACCATTATAGGTATTTCTAGGGTATCTATTCTAAACAAACAGAGTGAAGGACAAGGCCAGCTGGACACTGCGTGGTACACCTCTGGAAGATCCGTTCTAACAGATACTCCAAGACCAAGAAGCTACGACTACTAAGTACATTCTGATGGACAACCAGAGACTTACACAACCAGAGACTTCTGATGAACTACTCTCCATAGATGGACCAGATGATTTCAACAGAGAGATGGCAAGGACATACAGTACAAGCTTAAATATGTGTTGCATTTCTAAATTCGAATGAGAGGTTGGTAAGGTGCTAAATATCCATATATACGATGAGCGTATTATTCAACTGTATGTACGGTAGTTGAATTCCTTTGTCTCTTCTCCTCCCACTCTTTCTTTCCCCACCCCTTTTCATTGTGTACCAAGCCGTCATATCGGGTTAGTCCACTAGGGACTTTTCATTGCATCATGTTAGTAACCAATGTATAATCTATCCCGTGTGTGTGTTTATTTAATTCTGTGTGGTTATTTAGTTAGTTAGTAAATAAATAATTAAGCCAATTTGTGTATCATTGATTCATCATGGAGACTAGAGTTCATGCAGTCTCAGAATGAGACTGATGAGGTAATAATTATAATTAACGGATGGAAGTCAACAACGTTCAGAATGAGACTGATGAGGTAATAATGATAATTAACTGATGACTTTAATTTAATTTAATCATTGTAATAATTAAACATAGTTAATTTATTTGCTAAAATAATTGTCATTGCAATAATGGCAGCAAAATCATGACATTGTTTACATTTCTGTTAGTGAGCATTTCTCCTTTGCCAAGATAATCCATTCACTCTACACATGTGGCATATCAAGAAGATGATTAAACAGCTCAATCATTACACAGGTGCACCTTGTGCTGGGGACAATAAAATGCCACTCTAAATGTGCTGTTTTGTCACTCAACGCAATGCCACAGATGTCTCAAGTTTTGAGGGAGCATGCAATTGGTTATGCTGACTGCAGGAATGTACACCAGAAATGTTGCCAGAGAATTTAATGCTCATTTCTCTACCATAAGTCTCCTCCAACATCGTTTTAGAGAATTTGGCAGAATTTGGCAACCAGCCTCACAACCGCAGACCACGTATAACCATGCCAGCCCAGAACTTATACATCCGGGTTCTTCACCTGCGGGATTGTCTGAAACCAGCCTCCCAGACAGCTGATGAAACTGTGGGTTTGCACAACCGAAGAATTTCTGCACAAACTGTCAAAAACCATCTCAGGGAAGCTCAACAGCGTGCTTGTTGTCCTCACCAGGGTTTTAACCTGACTGCAGTTTGGCATCGTAACCGACTTCAGTGGGAAAATGCTCACATTTGATGGCCACTGGCACGCTGGAGAAGTGTGCTCTTCAGACAGTGCATGACGTTGTGTGGGAGAGCGGTTTGTTGATGTCAATGTTGTGAACACAGTGCCCCATGGTGGCGGTGGAGTTATGTATGTATGGGCTGGCAACAGCATGTTCCAACTTTGCACAGCCATTGAAGAAGAGTGGGACAACATTCCAAAGGCCACACTCACCAGGCTGATCAACTCTATGCGAAGGAGATGTGTCGTGCTGCATAAGGCAAATGATGGTCACACCAGATACCGACTGGTTTTCTGATCCACGCCCGAAACAATTTTTAAGATGGAAAATGGTTGAAAATCATATATAGTGTATTCATTAAGTATTTATACCCCTTCAGCTATTCCACATTTTGTGTTACAGCCTGAATTCAAAATGTATTAAATTGTATTTTTTCCCCTCACACATCTACACACAATAACACAGAATGACAAAGTTAAAACATGTTTTTAGACATTGGTCATTGCTAGACAGTCATTTTCAAGTAGAATAGATTTCCAAGCAAATTTCAGTCAAACCTGTAACTAGGCCACATTTAACATTTAATGTCATCTTGTTATGCAACTCCAGGGTTTACAGTTTGAAGTCGGAAGTTTACATACACTTTAGCCAAATACAAACTCTGTTTTCCACAATTCATGACATTTAATCCTAGTAAAAATCCCCATGCTTAGGTCAGTTAGGATCACCACTTTATTTTAGGAATGTAAAATGTCAGAATAATAAGTAGAGAGAATTGTATTTCTTTCATCACTTTCCCAGTCGGTAAGAAGTTTACATACACTCAATTAGTATTTGGTAGCATTGCCTTTAAATTGTTTAACTTGGGTAAAACGTTTCGGCTAGCCTTCCACAAGCTTCCCACATTGTCCATTTGGAAGACCAATTTGCTACCAAGCTTTAACTTCGTGGCTGATGTCTTGAGCTGTTGCTTCAATATATCCACATAATTTTCCTCCCTCATGATGCCATCTATTTTGTGGAGTGCACCAGTCCCTCCAGTAGCAAAGCACCCCCACAACATGATGCTGCCACCCATGTGCTTCACGTTTGGGATGATGTTCTTCGGATTGCAAGCCTCCCCGTTTTCCTCCAAACATAACGATGGTCATTATGGCCAAACAGTTCTGTTTCTGTTTCATCAGACCAGAGGACATTTCTCCAAAAAGTACGAACTTTGTCCCCATGTGCAGTTGCAAACCATAGTCTGGCTTTTTTATGTCGATTTTGGAGCAGTGGCTTCTTCCTTGCTGAGTGGCCTTTCAGGGGATGTCGATATAGGACTCATTTTACTGTGGAAATAGATACTTTTGTACCCGTTTCCTCCAGCATCTTCACAAGGTCCTTACTGTTGTTCTGGGATTGATTTGCAGTTTCACACCAAAGTACATTCATCTCTAGGAGACAGAACAGGTCTCCTTCCTGAGCGGTATGATGGCTGCGTGGTCCCATGGTGTTCATACTTGCATACTATTGTTTTTACAGATGAACGTGGTACCTTCAGGCATTTGGAAATTGCTCCCAAGGATGAACCAGACTTGTGTAGGTCTATAATTTATTTCTGAGGTCTTGGCTGATTTCTTTTGATTTTCCCATGATGTCAAGCAGAGGCACTGAGTTTGAAGGTAGGCCTTGCAATACATCCACAGGTACACCTCCAATTGACTCAAATTATGTCAATTAGCCTATCAGAAGCTTCTAAAGCCATGACATCATTTTCTGGAATTTTCCAAGCTGTTTAAAGGCACAGCCAACTTAGTGTATGTAAACTTCTGACCCACTGGAATTGTGATTATGAATTACAAGTGAAATAATCTGACTGTAAACAATTGTTGGAAAAATGACTTGTGTCATGCACAAAGTAGATGTCCTAACCGACTTGCCAAAACTATAGCTTGTTAACAAGAAATTTATGGAGCGCTTGGAAAACAAGTTTTAATGACTCCAACCTAAGTGAATGTAAACTTCCGACTTCAACTGTATTTGGCCTTGTGTCCTGCTGAAAGGTGAATTTGTCTCCCAGTGTCTGTTGGAAAGCAGATTAATCCAGGTTTTTCTCTAGGATTTTGCCTGTGCTTAGCTTCAATCTGTTTCTTTCTATATAACAAAATGTTCTAGTCCTTGCCTATGACAAGCATACCCATAACATGATGCAGCCACCACCATGCTTGAAAATATGAAGTTGTACTCAGTGATGTCTTGTGTTGGATTTGACCCAACCATAATGCTTCATATTCAGGAAATAAAGTTAATTTCTTTCCCACATTTTTAGCAGTTTTACTTTAGTGCCTTATTGTGAACAGGATGCATTTTTTGGAGTATTTGTATTCTCTCCAGGCTTCCTTCTTTTCCCTCTGTCATTCAGGTTAATATTGTAGAGCAACTACAATGTTGTTGATCCATCCTCAGTTTTCTCCTATCACAGCCATTTAACTCTATAACTGTTTTAAAGTCTGCATTGGCCTCATGGTGAAATCCCAGAGCGGTTTCCTACCTCTCTGGCAACTGAGTTAGGATGGACGTCTGTATATTTGTACTGACTGGGTGTATTGATAAACCATCCAAAGTGTAATAACTTCACCATACTCAAAAGGTTTGTTTTTACCCATCTACCAATAGGTGCCCTTCTTTGTGAGGCATTGGGAAATCTCCCTGGTCTTTGTGTGAATCTGTGTTTGAAACGCACTGCTCGACTGAGGGACCTTACAGATAATTCTATGTGTGGGGTACAGAGATGACGTATTCATTCAAAGATCATGTTACACACTATTATTGCACGCATAGTGAGTCCAACTTATTATGTGACTTGTTAAGCACACTTTTACTGCTGAACCTATTTAAGTTTGGGTTTGAATACGTATGGACTCAAAACATTTCAGCTTTCCTTTTTTATGAATTGGTAAACAGTTTTTAAAACATAATTCCACTTTGACATTATGGGATATTGCATGTAGGCCAGTGATACTGTCACGCCCTGACCTTAGTTATCTTAGTTTTCTTTATTATTTTGGTTAGGTCAGTGTGTGACGAGGGTGGTATGTGTGTTCTTGTCTTGTCTAGGGTTTTTTTGTATATCTATGGGGTTTTGGTATTGTCTAGGTAAATGTAGGTCTATGGTGGCCTGAATTGGTTCCCAATCAGAGACAGCTGTTTATCGTTGTCTCTGATTGGGGATCCTATTTAGGTTGCCATTTTCCATTTTGGTTTTGTGGGTTATTGTCTATGTGTAGTTGCATGTCAGCACTCGGTTTTGCATAGCTTTAAGTTCGTGTTGTTAGTTTGTTTAAGTGTTCTTCGTTTATGAAAGAGGAATGTATTCTTATCACGCTGTGCCTTGGTCTCATCATTACGATGAACGTGACAGATACAACATCTCGTTTTATCCATTTTGAATTCAGGCTGTAACACAACAAAATGTGGAAAAAGCCACTGTATGCCTTCATTTTCCATAAATATATTTTCATTTGACACAACCAGTTTGATATGCTCCTATGAACTTCCCATGTTGGTGCTCATGGATCCTTTTACAGAAGGTCAACTGAAGAAACCAATTGGATATATTGAGCAATTCATGTACTTGAACAAACGAATATGTTCAACATATTGTATCCAATTATGTTCCATGAAATTTACACCTTTCTCCTTCCAAAGGATCGAAAATATGAGATGGACATTACGAAATGTTGTCCTCTCTCTAAAGCTGATGATGCCGTAGGCCTGAAAATGATCACGGTACTCAACGGTATGAAATATCGATGTGCTTGTAGAACGCACATCATGAGCCACTCCACACAGTCACAGCAGGCGATCCGGCAGGCAGATACAGCTGGACGAGGACCCTCAGGGGACGTGTCTTTTATTCATGAGCTGTCAGCTCTCACATTCATTCTGCGTGGCATTAATCTGAGGAGATGGTGGGTGAGGGTCATTCTGGGTAATGTGGTTTTTCAGAGATGCTCACTCATATGAAAGGCTGAGGTTTTGACGTAGAGTACATCTGGAGGGCTTTGAGAGGGCTACATATTTCATGGCCAATCCCTCAATGCTAAAGTCTTGGGGGAAAGAACAGAACAGTTTTTCTCCTCTGCACCCCTGGATCTATGTAAGGGTTAAGTGCCTTGCTCAAGGGCATGACAATTCACCTCCCATTTTTATTGCCCAGCATAAGACTCAAACCGGCAACCAAGAAGCTACTGGTCCACTTCTCTAAACTCTCAGCTACCTACCACCCCTATAAAAAGTTGTGTTTGTGTTTGAGTAGCAGTTTTTAGTTTACAATTGTATGTATTTTAACTCCTTTTGATCATCATTCACTAACATCTTCATCGTCACCAATTGGCTCATCATCATCACCATCCTCATCATCACCATCATCATAAACATCATCACCATGACCACCATCATCAGAGATATCTGTACCTGTGCTGTCATCATAGACCACAGTGACCGTCCTCCATTTGAAGAAGTGCACCAGGTCCAGGATTGCCCGGCTGAGGGACTGGAAGTCTGGGTAGAGGCTGATGTAGTAAGAGTCCCTGTTGTCTGATACCTGGAGGGAAGCAAAAGTTATTCCCCTACCTAAGAATGGTAAATCCCCCTTAACTGGCTCAAATAGCCTACCAATCAGCCAGTTACCAACCCTTTGTAAACTTCTGGAAAAAATTGTGTTTGACCAGATACAATCCTATTTTACAGTAAACAAATTGACAACAGACTCTCAGCACACTTATAGGGAAGGACATTCAACAAGCACTTTCACAAATGGCTGATGATTGGCTGAGATAAATTGATGATAAAAGGTTTGTGGGGGGCTGTTTTGTTAGATATTGTTGCGGCTTATGACATTGTCAATCATAGTCTGTTGCTGGAAAAATGTATGCGTTCTGGCTTTACACCCCGTATAATATTGTGGATAAAGAGTTACCTGTCTAACAGAACACAGAGGGTGTTCTTAATGGAAACCTCTCCAACACAAAATCAGGAATTCCCCAGGGCAGCTGTCTAGGCCCCTTACTTTTTTCAAACTTTACTAACGACATGCCACTGGCTTTGAGTAAAGCGTGTCTATGTATAAGGAAGACTCAACACTATACACGTCAGCTACCACAGCGACTGAAATGACTGCAACACTTAATTAAGAAAGAGCTGCAGTTAGTTTCAGAATGGGTGGCAAGGAATAAGTTAATGCTAAATATTTCAAAAACTAAAAGCATTTTATTTGGGACAAATCATTCACTTAACCTCAACTAAATCTTGTAATGAATAATGTGGAAATTGAGCAAGTTGCGGTGTCTAAACTGCTTGGAGTAACCCTGGATTGTAAACTGTCATGGTCCAAACATGTTGATACAACATTCGCTAGGATGTGCTGCGCTGCATTCTTAACAGCACTATCAACAAGGCAGGTCCTACAGGCCCTAGTTTTGTCGCACCTGGACTACTCTTCAGTCATGCTATCAGGTGCCACAAAGAGGGACTTAGGAACATTGCAATTGACTCAGAACAGGGCAGCACGGCTGGCCCTTGGATGTACACAGAGTGCTAACATTAATAATATGTGTGCCAGTAGTTCAAACAGACAGCTCGGTGCATTCAACATGACACACCTCTCATAAATACAAGTAGTGGTGAAGTCAATCTCTCTTCCACTTTGAGCCAGGAGAGATTGACTTCACCACTACTTGTATTTATGAGAGGTGTTGACATGTTGAATGCACCAAGCTGTCTGTTTGAACTACAGGTCGGACACCCATGCATATCCCATGAAACATGCCACCAGAGGTCTCTTCACAGTCCCCAAGTACAGAACAGACTATGGGAGGCACACAGTACTACATAGAGCCATGACTACATGGAACTCTATTCTACATCAAGTTGCTCATACCAGCAGTAAAATGAGATAAAAAAAAACCCTGAGAAAAATACACCTTATGGAACAGTGGGGACTGTGAAGCAACACAAACATAGACACATGCATACACACACATGAAAACATACGCACTATACGCACATGTACACGTGGATGTTGTGTTATAGATACAGTACTGTATGTGGGAATAGAGTAGAGGTCCGAGGGCACACACTTAATATGTTGTGAAACCTGTTATGAATGCATTGTAATGTTTTTAAAATGTATAACTGCCTTCATGTTGCTGGACCCCATGAAGAGTATCTGCAGCCATGGCAGCAGCTAATGGGGATCAATAATAAATACAAATACACCTGGTGCTTCCACTTGGTCTGGATGTGGGGCACCCCCAGGGCATTACAAATGGACTGGACTGCGTTGGCCGACGAGCTGTGGGAGGGGCCAAAGATGGCTGCCACTCCCAGGGAGAGCTGGTCACAGGCTGGGGGGGGGGAAGAGACAGAAAGAGAGGTGTTTGTTAGACACGTGTTTAGGTTCGTTAGATATGTGTTTAGGTTCGTTAGGATAGTGTTGAGGTTTGTTAGAGTAGTGTTTAGGTGGAAGCCTTCAGCTCCTTGCTGCTCTACTGTCCATACAATGCACCATGGGAATGCTGATCAAGAAAGTCCCTTTAGTCTCTCCCACATTGGATCAAGGAAGAACACAAGAAGAATGTCAGTCACACTTTGCATTGAGTCACACAGATACCAGTAGGAGTACTGCATTTTGGTTGACCTAAATCGGCCATAACACTTACTATAACACACTTATCCTTAATTTAGAATGACTTAGCCTTAATGTAGAGTTACCTAGCCTTAATTTAGTTATTTAGCTTTCATTTAGAGTTGCGTAGTCTTCATTTAGAGCTATTTAGCCTTCATTTAGGGTTACTTAGCCTTCATTTAGGGTTACTTAGCCTTCATTTAGGGTTACTTAGCCTTCATTTGGAGTTACGTAGCCTTCATTTAGAGTTACGTAGTCTTTATTTAGAGTTACGTAACCTTCATTTAGAGTTACGTAGTCTTTAGAGTTACGTAACCTTCATTTAGAGTTACGTAGCCTTCATTTAGAGTTACGTAGTCTTTATTTAGAGTTACGTAGTATTTATTTAGAGTTACGTAGCCTTCATTTAGAGTTACGTAGCCTTCATTTAAAGTTACGTAACCTTCATTTAGAGTTACGTAGTCTTCATTTAGAGTTACGTAGCCTTCATTTAGAGTTACGTAGCCTTCATTTAGAGTTACGTAGCCTTCATTTAGAGTTACGTAATCTTCATTTAGAGTTACTTAGCCTTCATTTAGAGTTACGTAGTCTTTATTTAGAGTTATGTAGCCTTCATTTAGAGTTACGTAACCTTCATTTAGAGTTACGTAGTCTTTATTTAGGGTTACGTTGCCTTCATTTAGAGTTACGTAGCCTTCATTTAGAGTTACGTAGCCTTCATTTAGAGTTATGTAGCCTTCATTTAGAGTTACGTAGCCTTCATTTAGAGTTACTTAGCCTTCATTTAGAGTTACTTAGCCTTCATTTAGAGTTACGTAGCCTTCATTTAGAGTTACGTAGCCTTCATTTAGAGTTATGTAGCCTTCATTTAGAGTTACTTAGCCTTCATTTAGAGTTACGTAGTCTTTATTTAGGGTTGCGTAGCCTTCATTTAGAGTTTTGTAGCCTTCATTTAGAGTTGCGTAACCTTCATTTAGAGTTACGTAGTCTTTATTTAGAGTTACGAAGTCTTTATTTAGAGTTACGTAACCTTCATTTAGAGTTACATAGTCTTTATTTAGAGTTACGTAGTTTTTATTTAGAGTTACGTAGCCTTCATTTAGAGTTACGTAACCTTCATTTAGAGTTACGTAGTCTTTATTTAGAGTTACGTAGCCTCCATTTAGAGTTACGTAGTCTTTATTTAGAGTTACGTAGTCTTTATTTAGAGTTACTTAGCCTTCATTTAGAGTTACGTAGTCTTTATTTAGAGTTACGTAGCCTTCATTTAGAGTTACGTAGCCTTCATTTAGAGTTACGTAGCCTTCATTTAGAGTTACGTAGTATTTATTTAGAGTTACGTAGTCTTCATTTAGAGTTACGTAGTCTTTATTTAGAGTTACGTAGCCTTCATTTAGAGTTACGTAGTCTTTCTTTAGAGTTACGTAGTCTTTATTTAGAGTTACGTAGCCTTCATTTAGAGTTACGTAGCCTTCATTTAGAGTTACGTAGTCTTTATTTAGGGTAACGTAGCCTTCATTTAGAGTTACGTAGCCTTCATTTAGAGTTACGTAGTCTTTATTTAGAGTTACGTAGCCTTCATTTAGAGTTACGTAGCCTTCATTTAGAGTTACGTAGCCTTCATTTAGAGTTACGTAGCCTTCATTTAGAGTTGCGTAACCTTCATTTAGAGTTACGTAGTCTTCATTTAGAGTTACGAAGTCTTTATTTAGAGTTACGTAGTCTTTATTTAGAGTTACAAAGTCTTTATTTAGGGTTACGTAGTCTTTATTTAGAGTTACGTAACCTTCATTTAGAGTTACGTAACCTTCATTTAGAGTTACGTAGTCTTTATTTAGGGTTACGTTGCCTTCATTTAGAGTTACGTAGCCTTCATTTAGAGTTACGTAGCCTTCATTTAGAGTTATGTAGCCTTCATTTAGAGTTACTTAGCCTTCATTTAGAGTTACTTAGCCTTCATTTAGAGTTACGTAGCCTTCATTTAGAGTTATGTAGCCTTCATTTAGAGTTACTTAGCCTTCATTTAGAGTTACGTAGTCTTTATTTAGGGTTGCGTAGCCTTCATTTAGAGTTTTGTAGCCTTCATTTAGAGTTGCGTAACCTTCATTTAGAGTTACGTAGTCTTTATTTAGAGTTACGAAGTCTTTATTTAGAGTTACGTAACCTTCATTTAGAGTTACATAGTCTTTATTTAGAGTTATGTAGTATTTATTTAGAGTTACGTAGCCTTCATTTAGAGTTACGTAGCCTTCATTTAAAGTTACGTAACCTTCATTTAGAGTTACGTAGTCTTCATTTAGAGTTACGTAGCCTTCATTTAGAGTTACGTAGCCTTCATTTAGAGTTACGTAGCCTTCATTTAGAGTTACGTAATCTTCATTTAGGGTTACTTAGCCTTCATTTGGAGTTACGTAGCCTTCATTTAGAGTTACGTAGTCTTTATTTAGAGTTACGTAACCTTCATTTAGAGTTACGTAGTCTTTAGAGTTACGTAACCTTCATTTAGAGTTACGTAGCCTTCATTTAGAGTTACGTAGTATTTATTTAGAGTTACGTAGCCTTCATTTAGAGTTACGTAGCCTTCATTTAAAGTTACGTAACCTTCATTTAGAGTTACGTAGTCTTCATTTAGAGTTACGTAGCCTTCATTTAGAGTTACGTAGCCTTCATTTAGAGTTACGTAGCCTTCATTTAGAGTTACGTAATCTTCATTTAGAGTTACTTAGCCTTCATTTAGAGTTACGTAGTCTTTATTTAGAGTTATGTAGCCTTCATTTAGAGTTACGTAACCTTCATTTAGAGTTACGTAGTCTTTATTTAGGGTTACGTTGCCTTCATTTAGAGTTACGTAGCCTTCATTTAGAGTTACGTAGCCTTCATTTAGAGTTATGTAGCCTTCATTTAGAGTTACGTAGCCTTCATTTAGAGTTACTTAGCCTTCATTTAGAGTTACTTAGCCTTCATTTAGAGTTACGTAGCCTTCATTTAGAGTTACGTAGCCTTCATTTAGAGTTATGTAGCCTTCATTTAGAGTTACTTAGCCTTCATTTAGAGTTACGTAGTCTTTATTTAGGGTTGCGTAGCCTTCATTTAGAGTTTTGTAGCCTTCATTTAGAGTTGCGTAACCTTCATTTAGAGTTACGTAGTCTTTATTTAGAGTTACGAAGTCTTTATTTAGAGTTACGTAACCTTCATTTAGAGTTACATAGTCTTTATTTAGAGTTACGTAGTCTTTATTTAGAGTTACGTAGCCTTCATTTAGAGTTACGTAACCTTCATTTAGAGTTACGTAGTCTTTATTTAGAGTTACGTAGTCTTTATTTAGAGTTACGTAGTCTTTATTTAGAGTTACGTAGTCTTTATTTAGAGTTACTTAGCCTTCATTTAGAGTTACGTAGTCTTTATTTAGAGTTACGTAGCCTTCATTTAGAGTTACGTAGCCTTCATTTAGAGTTACGTAGCCTTCATTTAGAGTTACGTAGTATTTATTTAGAGTTACGTAGTCTTCATTTAGAGTTACGTAGTCTTTATTTAGAGTTACGTAGCCTTCATTTAGAGTTACGTAGTCTTTCTTTAGAGTTACGTAGTCTTTATTTAGAGTTACGTAGCCTTCATTTAGAGTTACGTAGCCTTCATTTAGAGTTACGTAGTCTTTATTTAGGGTAACGTAGCCTTCATTTAGAGTTACGTAGCCTTCATTTAGAGTTACGTAGTCTTTATTTAGAGTTACGTAGCCTTCATTTAGAGTTACGTAGCCTTCATTTAGAGTTACGTAGCCTTCATTTAGAGTTACGTAGTCTTTATTTAGGGTTACGTTGCCTTCATTTAGAGTTACGTAGCCTTCATTTAGAGTTACGTAGCCTTCATTTAGAGTTATGTAGCCTTCATTTAGAGTTACGTAGCCTTCATTTAGAGTTACTTAGCCTTCATTTAGAGTTACTTAGCCTTCATTTAGAGTTACGTAGCCTTCATTTAGAGTTACGTAGCCTTCATTTAGAGTTACTTAGCCTTCATTTAGAGTTACGTAGTCTTTATTTAGGGTTGCGTAGCCTTCATTTAGAGTTTTGTAGCCTTCATTTAGAGTTGCGTAACCTTCATTTAGAGTTACGTAGTCTTTATTTAGAGTTACGAAGTCTTTATTTAGAGTTACGTAACCTTCATTTAGAGTTACATAGTCTTTATTTAGAGTTACGTAGTCTTTATTTAGAGTTACGTAGCCTTCATTTAGAGTTACTTAGCCTTCATTTAGAGTTACGTAGTCTTTATTTAGAGTTACGTAGCCTTCATTTAGAGTTACGTAGCCTTCATTTAGAGTTACGTAGTATTTATTTAGAGTTACGTAGTCTTCATTTAGAGTTACGTAGTCTTTATTTAGAGTTACGCAGCCTCCATTTAGAGTTACGTAGTCTTTCTTTAGAGTTACGTAGCCTTCATTTAGAGTTACGTAGCCTTCATTTAGAGTTACGTAGTCTTTATTTAGGGTAACGTAGCCTTCATTTAGAGTTACGTAGTCTTTCTTTAGAGTTACGTAGTCTTTATTTAGAGTTACGTAGCCTTCATTTAGAGTTACGTAGCCTTCATTTAGAGTTACGTAGTCTTTATTTAGGGTAACGTAGCCTTCATTTAGAGTTACGTAGCCTTCATTTAGAGTTACGTAGTCTTTATTTAGAGTTACGTAGCCTTCATTTAGAGTTACGTAGCCTTCATTTAGAGTTACGTAGCCTTCATTTAGAGTTACGTAGCCTTCATTTAGAGTTGCGTAACCTTCATTTAGAGTTACGTAGTCTTCATTTAGAGTTACGAAGTCTTTATTTAGAGTTACGTAGTCTTTATTTAGAGTTACAAAGTCTTTATTTAGGGTTACGTAGTCTTTATTTAGAGTTACGTAACCTTCATTTAGAGTCACATAGTCTTCATTTAGAGTTACGTAGTCTTTATTTAGAGTTACGTAGTCTTTATTTAGGGTAACGTAGCCTTCATTTAGAGTTACGTAGCCTTCATTTAGAGTTACGTAGCCTTCATTTAGAGTTACGTAGTCTTTATTTAGAGTTACGTAGCCTTCATTTAGAGTTACCATTAGTCACATATATTTAAAAAATGGAATATTACCATGTGAGCCATATTTCTCCTATGTAACATGATCGAGCTTCATCCGATGCAATCAGTTAGTTGGCAGCATCAGTAAAATATTTCTCAACAGATATTCAGAGTGAGTCATTCTCAATCAGTTTCTGGTCCCACATTTCACCGTAACCCTTATTGTTAGTCATAATCACCCACAAACAAATAAGAAATCCACAAATAACTAATCACAGCGATACTCTGATTATTATTCAAGCTTATAACAGATGCAGCTGTCACAACACAACCTGTAGCTTCTACCCAGACCACCCTCTAGCAATTATTCATGATGATATCCAAAAGTGCAAACCTCACCCATTGGGCACTCCAGGCAGGCTCAAACAATCTCTTCAAATTGATTTGAATTTGTATTCACTAGGAACCAAACAGAAGCAAATGGCTAAAACAGGGAGGGACTAACCTGAACTTGTCCAATAAGAAATGCTTGTTTTTTTTGCTAAATGTTTTCCCGTTGCAAAAATGTTTTTACTATGGTGTGCACTAATGAATACACCCCAGGTCTACTTCGTATCCTCCTCAGCCTCTCACCTTTTCTGGAGGCCTCGAAGCTGTCAAAGATGTTTATTCTCTGGATGTCATATGTGAGTGTGGTGTTGGGCAGCAGGGTGCGGTTCCTGTTGATTGTGTTCAAGGCAAATTTAAAGGCGAGTTCCTCTGCTCCTGATGGGCCGCTTTCGATGGATTCAAATATTCCTCCTGAGGGACAGAAGAGCAACAGGTGGAAGACCAATAAGGTTCAATCTCAATTTCCCCGTCCAATAATTACAGTGGATTCTCCTCCAACATAAAACAGGTGACATTGAAGTGTCGGTGGTACGATCCATATAGCAAAGTTAATTATAGCTGTGCTTATTTTCTCAAAAAAATTGTAACAATTATATTCTCAGCTGCCTTCATGTCCTTTCCTATTAAGCAACAGTGTCATAATCAACATGCATTAATAGACATGAGGAGTGGAGAGAGAGCTTTATTGTGATGTTTTGGACCGTCGACTAAAGAGAGCTGCATTTGCATTCGCTTACTCGTCTGTGTAATTAACAACGATTAGAGTGGACAGGAGGTGAGTTCAGTGGTCACGACCCCTCGTTCTCCCTCTCTCTTTCTCTCTCCTGCAGCTTTGACAGAAAAGTTCACTCCTCCACTTTGATCCCGTCATTTCCACGTAAAAGGACCCATGAGCACCAACATGGGAAGTTCATAGGAGCATGTCAAATTGGGTGTCAAATGAAAGCTAAGATTCTATATTATTGAGAAATTAAGGCATATATACATTGTTCCACCATTTTCCATCCTACAAATGAGGAATAAGCAAAGGCTTTGATTTCTGGTCAAACAGATGGAAAAGGGGTCTTAGAAAACATCTAGCAGGTATTAGAAATACATTAAAACACAAGGTTGAAGTGAAGACCCCCTGCCAGCTAATATCAACATTAATATTTAGTTTTGGATGAATTTTTCTGCCTTCTGTAAGTTTAAGTAACATTGCCTTGTGCCTTCAAATTCTCTTACCAAAAACCAACATGTCTTGAAAAGATTTTCTCATTTCTCTCCCTCACGAGGAGGGAGGAAAATGAAAGTTCACAGAAGTAACAAGTAAAGCTAGACCTATCAATTTGTTATAGTGTTTTTTAAACCGTTACCAAATCGTAAAATCAGCAACGGATTTTCTGCAATTGAATTGACTACAATAGTATGTCATGGTAGTCCCAAACTACAGTTGGGTTCAAAAGTTTGGACAGCCCAGTACAGTAGAGCAGGGCACAGCACAGCACAGCACAGCACAGCACAATAAAGCACAGTAGAGTAAAGTAAAGAAAAGTATAGTTCAGTAGAGTACAATAAATTAGTGTACTGTACCGAACTCTACTGTACTGTACTGTGCTGAACTATACTATACTGTACTGTTCGGTGCGTTGGCTGTGCTGTACTGTACCTTGATGTCCAAATAATGCTGAAATGAAGGGGTGGAAAGAGAGAGTGTGTGTGTGTGTCTGTGTGACACAGGGAGACAGAGAGACAGAGAGACAGAGAGACAGAGAGACAGAGAGACAGAGAGACAGAGAGACAGAGAGACAGAGAGAGAGAGGTTAAGCCAGGTTAATTCAGCAGAGCTAGCCAAGCAGCTGTTTATACAGACCGACTAATTGAGGGACCCAATGAGAACTTGAGATCCTCCAGACCAGTAGTGCTGAGTCAGACCCTTTACTTTAGAGTGGTTCATCCACTTTAAAACGTAAAACTTCCCAGAGGCAGTTTCTGGTCACCGGGAGTTCTTGTTACATACTCAATGTACTCAGTTCTGAATTTCTTCTTTATATTATTTGATGGTTTTTCCACTCCTTTTGTATTTTATTTTATTGGCGGGAGACAGAGAAGAGACAGGAAAGTTAGTTGGAGAGAGGGTGTTAGAATGGCGTGTGTCAGATTTAAACCCATTCTAATGCCGCCATACATTTGCTCAGGAGACAATGGAGCAAACCACAAGGCTACCCAGGCCACAGAAACAATGGAGAAAACCACAAGGCTACCCAGGCCACAGAAACAATGGAGCAAACTACAAGGCTACCCAGGCCACAGAAACAATGGAGCGAACCATTAGACCACCCCAGGCCACAGAAACAATGGAGCGAACCATTAGACCACCCCAGGCCACAGAAACAATGGAGCAAACCATTAGACCACCCCAGGCCACAGAAACAATGGAGCGAACCATTAGACCACCCCAGGCCACAGAAACAATGGAGCGAACCATTAGACCACCCCAGGCCACAGAAACAATGGAGCGAACCATTAGACCACCCCAGGCCACAGAAACAATGGAGCAAACCATTAGACCACCCCAGGCCACAGAAACAATGGAGCGAAACATTAGACCACCCAACGCCACAGAAACAATGGAGCGAAACATTAGACCACCCAACGCCACAGAAACAATGGAGCTAACCATTAGACCACCACTGGGCCAGAGAAATTCTAGGTTTAATTGAAATCGTCCTTCAAGGTTCCTGTATCAAAAAGATTTATAGACACTAGTCCTAGTAGCCAGACAACACGGAACATCTTAGCATTGTCATAGCTTACAGTTCAAACTCCTAATCAAGGAGGTTCAGTGTAGTCGGTGGACTGTTAACAGTCTTAGTACCACTTCAAATAACCCAAGGAACGATGCTTCCACCTACACCGTCCAGACCACTCAGTGAAGTGCAGTTACCATGGCAATCCCAGGTCTCTCTCAGCAGTGATCGAAACCCCTTAACATTTTTGAATGATTTACAATTTGATTGGAAAGTGCTCTCCAGGTGCTCCACTCTCATGCTGTTCAGAATCATGACATGACTTGACAACAACATAACATCTGCTATTTCGTAGTGAAACTACTTTAACGATGACAGATCAGGTTATTATGTAGTAGTTAAACATCCAAATACCCCAACGAATGCTCATAGACCTCCTAATACTCCAAATGCCATGTAGGTATTAAACAACACTACCATCGAGCAAAGACTTGTTTCAAAGTTCACCATTCCAAAAAACGAGCATAGTACTGAGCATGGACTTTGACTAAACCTGGCTAGATCTGCTGTCCACCATCCAAAAGACCAGAGACTTACCACTCAATGACTAGAGAGGGAGAATGAAAGAAACTCAAATCAATATTTCCAGAGGAGTTAACCCAGAGTTCAGGAGTCCAGAGTTGCTTCCCTATAGCTTCATTCCATGGGCGAGCTAAGAGTGTGACGTGATCCAAGCTCAAAGAGTTTCACTGAGCATTAAAGACTGTTTATTGATTCAATTGTAGCAGGAAGTGAGGGAGCGGGGTAGTGAAAAGGAGACACAAAAGGATAGAGGACGAGAGCCCCCTTTTCCAGACCCTATGCATATAGGAATATATTTATTTTTAAGTAAGAGTGAAGAAAATAAACAGCGAGAGAGCGAGAGAAGACAAACATTTATAAAAATTACAGACCTCTACATGCTTTGTAAGTAGGAAAACCTGCAAAATCGGCAGTGTATCAAATACTTGTTCTCCCCACTGTATATGGCTAATCTGAATGAATACTCAGGGAGAAAAAGGTGTAGATTCACGTGCTCTCGGCAGATGTTTATTAAGCCTTCGCAGAAGGCAGGAATCGTGGTCACAGGCAGTGGTCAAACACACATAGGCCGTCAAAAACAACCATAACAAAACAACAACAAAAAACAACTCAAAACTAACAGAAAGAACTCAACTATATAAGGAGCTGATGAGACCAGGTGAGTAAATGACACAGGTAAAAACAATGAACAAAAATGAAAGACAGGGCTACGTTCAAGAACACAAAGAAACAGGCTACGTTCAAGAACACAAAGAAACAGGCTACGTTCAAGAACACAAAGAAATAGGGCTACGTTCAAGAACACAAAGAAAAAGAACACAAGGTTGACTAAGAAAAGAAAAGCAGAACCTTACAACTATAGTTCCACTGGTTATATATAGAGGGGTAAACTATACTTACACTGGTTAAATATAGAGGGGTAAACTATAGTTACACTGGTTAAATATAGAGATAGAGGGGTAAACTATAGTTCCACTAGTTAAATATAAAGGGGAAAACTATAGTTCCACTAGTTATAACTATAGAGGGGTAAACTATAGTTACACTGGTTAAATATAGAGGGGTAAACTATAGTTACACTGGTTAAATATAGAGATAGAGGGGTAAACTATAGTTCCACTAGTTATATATAAAGGGGTAAACTATAGTTCCATTAGTTATAACTATAAAGGGGTAAACTATAGTTACACTGGTTAAATATAGAGGGGTAAACTATAGTTCCACTAGTTATAACTATAGAGGGGTAAACTATAGTTCCACTAGTTATATATAGAGGGGTAAACTATAGCTCCATTAGTTATAACTATAGAGGGGTAAACTATAGTTCCATTAGTTATAACTATAGAGGGGTAAACTATAGTTCCACTAGCTATAACTATAGAGGGGTAAACTATAGTTCCACTAGTTATAACTATAGAGGGGTAAACTATAGTTCCACTAGTTAAATATAGAGGGGTAAACTATAGTTCCACTGGTTATATATAGAGGGGTAAACTATAGTTCCACTAGTTCTATATAGAGGGGTAAACTATAGTTCCACTGTTTATATATAGAGGGGTAAACTATAGTTCCACTGGTTATATGTAGAGGGGTAAACTATAGTTACACTGGTTAAATATAGAGGGGTAAACTATAGTTCCACTAGTTATATATAGAGGGGTAAACTATAGTTACACTGGTTAAATATAGAGGGGTAAACTATAGTTCCACTAGTTATATATAGAGGGGTAAACTATAGTTCCACTAGTTATATATAGAGGGGTAAACTATAGTTCCATTAGTTATAACTATAGAGGGGTAAACTATAGTTCCATTAGTTATAACTATAGAGGGGTAAACTATAGTTCCACTGGTTATATGTAGAGGGGTAAACTATAGTTCCACTAGTTATATATAGAGGGGTAAACTACAGTTACACCGGTTATATATAGAGGGGTAAACTATAGTTCCATTAGTTATATATAGAGTGGTAAACTATAGTTCCACTAGTTATATATAGAGGGGTAAACTATAGTTCCATTAGTTATATATAGAGGGGTAAACTATAGTTCCACTAGTTATAACTATAGAGGGGTAAACTATAGTTCCACTGGTTATATATAGAGGGGTAAACTACAGTTACACCGGTTATATATAGAGGGGTAAACTATAGTTCCATTAGTTATATATAGAGTGGTAAACTATAGTTCCACTAGTTATATATAGAGGGGTAAACTATAGTTCCATTAGTTATAACTATAGAGGGGTAAACTATAGTTCCACTGGTTATATGTAGAGGGGTAAACTATAGTTACACTGGTTAAATATAGAGGGGTAAACTATAGTTCCACTAGTTATATATAGAGGGGTAAACTATAGTTACACTGGTTAAATATAGAGGGGTAAACTATAGTTCCACTAGTTATATATAGAGGGGTAAACTATAGTTCCACTAGTTATGTAAAGAGGGGTAAACTATAGTTACACTGGTTAAATATAGAGGGGTAAACTATAGTTCCACTAGTTATAACTATAGAGGGGTAAACTATAGTTCCACTAGTTATATATAGAGGGGTAAACTATAGTTCCACTAGTTATATATAGAGGGGTAAACTACAGTTACACCGGTTATATATAGAGGGGTAAACTATAGTTCCATTAGTTATATATAGAGTGGTAAACTATAGTTCCACTAGTTATATATAGAGGGGTAAACTATAGTTCCATTAGTTATATATAGAGGGGTAAACTAGAGTTCCACTAGTTATAACTATAGAGGGGTAAACTATAGTTCCACTGGTTATATATAGAGAGGTAAACTACAGTTACACCGGTTATATATAGAGGGGTAAACTATAGTTCCATTAGTTATATATAGAGTGGTAAACTATAGTTCCACTAGTTATATATAGAGGGGTAAACTATAGTTCCATTAGTTATAACTATAGAGGGGTAAACTATAGTTCCACTGGTTATATGTAGAGGGGTAAACTATAGTTACACTGGTTAAATATAGAGGGGTAAACTATAGTTCCACTAGTTATATATAGAGGGGTAAACTATAGTTACACTGGTTAAATATAGAGGGGTAAACTATAGTTCCACTAGTTATATATAGAGGGGTAAACTATAGTTCCACTAGTTATGTAAAGAGGGGTAAACTATAGTTACACTGGTTAAATATAGAGGGGTAAACTATAGTTCCACTAGTTATAACTATAGAGGGGTAAACTATAGTTCCACTAGTTATATATAGAGGGGTAAACTATAGTTCCATTAGTTATATATAGAGAGGTAAACTATAGTTCCATTAGTTATAACTATAGAGGGGTAAACTATAGTTCCATTAGTTATAACTATAGAGGGGTAAACTATAGTTCCACTAGTTATAACTATAGAGGGGTAAACTATAGTTCCACTAGTTAAATATAGAGGGGTAAACTATAGTTCCACTGGTTATATATAGAGGGGTAAACTATAGTTCCACTAGTTCTATATAGAGGGGTAAACTATAGTTCCACTGTTTATATATAGAGGGGTAAACTATAGTTCCACTGGTTATATATAGAGGGGTAAACTATAGTTCCACTAGTTATATATAGAGAGGTAAACTATAGTTCCACTGGTTATATATAGAGGGGTAAACTATAGTTCCACTGTTTATATATAGAGGGGTAAACTACAGTTACACCGGTTATATATAGAGGGGTAAACTATAGTTCCATTAGTTATATATAGAGTGGTAAACTATAGTTCCCCTAGTTATAACTATAGAGGGGTAAACTATAGTTCCACTGGTTATATGTAGAGGGGTAAACTATAGTTACACTGGTTAAATATAGAGGGGTAAACTATAGTTCCACTAGTTATATATAGAGGGGTAAACTATAGTTCCATTAGTTATAACTATAGAGGGGTAAACTATAGTTCCACTGGTTATATGTAGAGGGGTAAACTATAGTTACACTGGTTAAATATAGAGGGGTAAACTATAGTTCCAATTGTTATATATAGAGGGGTAAACTATAGTTACACTGGTTAAATATAGAGGGGTAAACTATAGTTCCACTAGTTATATATAGAGGGGTAAACTATAGTTCCACTAGTTATGTAAAGAGGGGTAAACTATAGTTACACTGGTTAAATATAGAGAGGTAAACTATAGTTCCATTAGTTATAACTATAGAGGGGTAAACTATAGTTCCATTAGTTATAACTATAGAGGGGTAAACTATAGTTCCACTAGTTATAACTATAGAGGGGTAAACTATAGTTCCACTAGTTAAATATAGAGGGGTAAACTATAGTTCCACTGGTTATATATAGAGGGGTAAACTATAGTTCCACTAGTTCTATATAGAGGGGTAAACTATAGTTCCACTGTTTATATATAGAGGGGTAAACTATAGTTCCACTGGTTATATATAGAGGGGTAAACTATAGTTCCACTAGTTATATATAGAGAGGTAAACTATAGTTCCACTGGTTATATATAGAGGGGTAAACTATAGTTCCACTGTTTATATATAGAGGGGTAAACTACAGTTACACCGGTTATATATAGAGGGGTAAACTATAGTTCCATTAGTTATATATAGAGTGGTAAACTATAGTTCCCCTAGTTATAACTATAGAGGGGTAAACTATAGTTCCACTGGTTATATGTAGAGGGGTAAACTATAGTTACACTGGTTAAATATAGAGGGGTAAACTATAGTTCCACTAGTTATATATAGAGGGGTAAACTATAGTTCCATTAGTTATAACTATAGAGGGGTAAACTATAGTTCCACTGGTTATATGTAGAGGGGTAAACTATAGTTACACTGGTTAAATATAGAGGGGTAAACTATAGTTCCAATTGTTATATATAGAGGGGTAAACTATAGTTACACTGGTTAAATATAGAGGGGTAAACTATAGTTCCACTAGTTATATATAGAGGGGTAAACTATAGTTCCACTAGTTATGTAAAGAGGGGTAAACTATAGTTACACTGGTTAAATATAGAGGGGTAAACTATAGTTCCACTAGTTATATATAGAGGGGTAAACTATAGTTACACTGGTTAAATATAGAGGGGTAAACTATAGTTCCACTAGTAATATATAGAGGGGTAAACTATAGTTACACTGGTTAAATATAGAGGGGTAAACTACAGTTCCACTAGTTATATATAGAGTGGTAAACTATAGTTCCATTAGTTATAACTATAAAGGGGTAAACTATAGTTACACTGGTTAAATATAGAGGGGTAAACTACAGTTCCACTAGTTATATATAGAGTGGTAAACTATAGTTCCATTAGTTATAACTATAAAGGGGTAAACTATAGTTACACTGGTTAAATATAGAGGGGTAAACTATAGTTCCACTAGTTATATATAGAGGGGTAAACTATAGTTACACTGGTTAAATATAGAGGGGTAAACTATAGTTCCACTAGTAATATATAGAGGGGTAAACTATAGTTACACTGGTTAAATATAGAGGGGTAAACTACAGTTCCACTAGTTATATATAGAGTGGTAAACTATAGTTCCATTAGTTATATATAGAGGGGTAAACTATAGTTCCAGTGGTTATATATAGAGGGGTAAACTACAGTTCCACGGGTTATATATAGAGGGGTAAATTATAGTTACACTGGTTATATATAGAGGGGTAAACTATAGTTCCACTAGTTATATGTAGAGGGTTAAACTATAGTTACACTAGTTATAACTATAGAGGGGTAAACTATAGTTCCACTTGTTATATATAGAGGGGCAAACTACAGTTACACCGGTTATATATAGAGGGGTAAACTATTGTTCCACTGGTTAAATATAGAGGGGTAAACTATAGTTCCACTAGTTATATATAGAGGGGTAAACTATAGTTCCACTAGTTATAACTATAGAGGGTTAACTATAGTTCCACTGGTTATATATAGAGGGGTAAACTATAGTTACAACGGTTATATATAGAGGGGTAAACTATAGTTCCACTGGTTAAATATAGAGGGGTAAACTATAGTTCCACTGGTTAAATATAGAGGGGTAAACTATAGTTCCACTAGTTATATATAGAGGGGTAGCTATAGTTCCACTAGTTATAACTATAGAGGGGTAGCTATAGTTCCACTAGTTATAACTATAGAGGGGTAAACTATAGTTCCACTGGTTAAATATAGAGGAGTAAACTATAGTTCCACTAGTTATATATAGAGGGGTAGCTATAGTTCCACTATTTATAACTATAGAGGGTTAACTATAGTTCCACTGGTTATATATAGAGGGTTAAACTATAGTTACACTGGTTATATATAGAGGGCTAAACTATAGTTCCATTAGTTAAAACTATAAAGGGGTAAACTATAGTTCCACTGGTTATATATAGAGGGGTAAACTATAGTTCCATTAGTTATAACTATAGAGGGGTAAACTATAGTTCTACTAGTTATATATAGAGGGGTAAACTATAGTTCCACTAGTTATAACTATAGAGGGTTAACTATAGTTACACTGGTTAAATATAGAGGGGTAAACTATAGTTCCACCGGTTTATATATAGAGGGGTAAACTATAGTTCCACTAGTTATATGTAGAGGGGTAAACTATAGTTCTACTAGTTATATATAGAGGGGTAAACTATAGTTCCACTAGTTATAACTATAGAGGGGTAAACTATAGTTCCACTGGTTATATATAGAGGGGTAAACTATAGTTCCACTAGTTATATGTAGAGGGTTAAACTATAGTTACACTGGTTATATATAGAGGGCTAAACTATAGTTCCATTAGTTAAAACTATAAAGGGGTAAACTATAGTTCCACTGGTTATATATAGAGGGGTAAACTATAGTTCCATTAGTTATAACTATAGAGGGGTAAACTATAGTTCCACTGGTTATATATAGAGGGGCAAACTACAGTTACACCGGTTATATATAGAGGGGTAAACTATAGTTCCATTAGTTATATATAGAGGGGTAAACTATAGTTCCACTAGTTATAACTATAGAGGGGTAAACTATAGTTCCATTAGTTATAACTATAGAGGGGTAAACTATAGTTCAACTGGTTATATATAGAGGGGTAAACTATAGTTCCATTAGTTATAACTATAGAGGGGTAAACTATAGTTCCATTAGTTATAACTATAGAGGGGTAAACTATAGTTCCACTAGTTATAACTATAGAGGGGTAAACTATAGTTCCATTAGTTATAACTATAGAGGGGTAAACTATAGTTCAACTGGTTATATATAGAGGGGTAAACTATAGTTCCATTAGTTATAACTATAGAGGGGTAAACTATAGTTCCATTAGTTATAACTATAGAGGGTTAAACTATAGTTCCATTAGTTATAACTATAGAGGGGTAAACTATAGTTCCATTAGTTATAACTATAAAGGGGTAAACTATAGTTCCACTGGTTATATATAGAGGGGTAAACTATAATTCCACTAGTTATATATAGAGGGGTAAACTATAGTTCCATTAGTTATAACTATAAAGGGGTAAACTATAGTTCCACTGGTTATATATAGAGGGGTAAACTATAGTTCCATTAGTTATAACTATAGAGGGGTAAACTATAGTTCCATTAGTTATATATAGAGGGGTAAACTATAGTTCCATTAGTTATAACTATAGAGGGGTAAACTATAGTTCCCCTAGTTATAACTATAGAGGGGTAAACTATAGTTCCCCTAGTTATAACTATAGAGGGGTAAACTATAGTTCCCATTAGTTATAACTATAGAGGGGTAAACTATAGTTCCACTAGTTATAACTATAGAGGGGTAAACTATAGTTCCACTAGTTATAACTATAGAGGGGTAAACTATAGTTCCACTGGTTATATATAGAGCGGTAAACTATAGTTCCACTAGTTATATGTAGAGGGTTAAACTATAGTTCCACTAGTTATATGTAGAGGGCTAAACTATAGTTCCATTAGTTAAAACTATAAAGGGGTAAACTATAGTTCCACTGGTTATATATAGAGGGGTAAACTATAGTTCCACTGGTTATATATAGAGGGGTAAACTATAGTTACACTGGTTATATATAGAGGGGTAAACTATAGTTCCATTAGTTATAACTATAGAGGGGTAAACTATAGTTCCACTAGTTATATGTAGAGGGCTAAACTATAGTTCCATTAGTTAAAACTATAAAGGGGTAAACTATAGTTCCACTGGTTATATATAGAGGGGTAAACTATAGTTCCACTGGTTATATATAGAGGGGTAAACTATAGTTCCACTGGTTATATATAGAGGGGTAAACTATAGTTACACTGGTTATATATAGAGGGGTAAACTATAGTTCCACTGGTTATATATAGAGGGGTAAACTATAGTTCCACTGGTTATATATAGAGGGGTAAACTATAGTTACACTGGTTATATATAGAGGGGTAAACTATAGTTACACTGGTTATATATAGAGGGGTAAACTATAGTTACACTGGTTAAATATAGAGGGGTAAACTATAGTTCCACTGGTTATATATAGAGGGGTAAACTATAGTTCCATTGGTTATATATAGAGGGGTAAACTATAGTTACACTGGTTATATATAGAGGGGTAAACTATAGTTCCACTGGTTATATATAGAGGGGTAAACTATAGTTACACTGGTTATATATAGAGGGGTAAACTATAGTTACACTGGTTATATATAGAGGGGTAAACTATAGTTCCACTGGTTATATATAGAGGGGTAAACTATAGTTCCACTGGTTATATATAGAGGGGTAAACTATAGTTACACTGGTTATATATAGAGGGGTAAACTATAGTTACACTGGTTATATATAGAGGGGTAAACTATAGTTACACTGTTTATATATAGAGGGGTAAACTATAGTTCCACTAGTTATATATAGAGGGGTAAACTATAGTTACACTGGTTATATATAGAGGGGTAAACTATAGTTCCACTGGTTATATATAGAGGGGTAAACTATAGTTACACTGTTTATATATAGAGGGGTAAACTATAGTTCCACTAGTTATATATAGAGGGGTAAACTATAGTTACACTGGTTATATATAGAGGGCTAAACTATAGTTCCACTAGTTATATATAGAGGGGTAAACTATAGTTACACTGGTTATATATAGAGGGGTAAACTATAGTTCCACTGGTTATATATAGAGGGGTAAACTATAGTTCCACTGGTTATATAAAGAAGGGTAAACTACATTTCCACAAGTTACAGTTGAAGTCAGAAGTTTACATAAACTAGTTTTAATGACTCCAACCTAAGTGTTTCAACCACTCCACAAATTTCTTGTTAACAAACTATAGTTTTGGCAAGTCGGTTAGGACCTCTACTTTGTGCATTTTACCAACAATTTTTTACAGACTGTATCACCATTCCAGTGGGTCAGAAGTTTACATACACTAAGTTGACTGTGCCTTTAAACAGCTTGGAAAATTCCAGAAAATTATGTAATGTCTTTTGAAGCTTATGATAGGCTAATTGACATCATTTGAGTCAATTGGAGGGGTACCCAGTGCCTCTTTGCTTGACATCATGGGAAAATCATGGGAAAATCCAAATACATTTTTTTTTTAGATCTCCACAAGTCTGGTTCATCCTTGGGAGCAATTTCCAAACGCCTGAAAGTACTACGTTCATCTGTACAAACAATAGTACGCAAGTATAAACACCATGGGACCACACAGCCATTATAGTACTCAGGAAGGAGACGCGTTCTGTCTCCTAGAGTACTTTGGGTGCGAAAAGTACAAATCAATCCCAGAACAAAAGCAAAGGACCTTGTGAAGATGCTGGAGGAAACGGGTACAAAAGTATCTATATCAACAGTAAAACAAGTCCTATCAACATAACCTGAAAGGCCGCTCAGCAAGGAAGAAGCCACTGCTCCAAAACCGCCATTAAAAAAAGGCAGACTACGGTTTGCAACTGCACATGGGGACAAAGACCGTATTTTTCAGAGAAATGTGCTTTGGTCTGATGAAACAAAAATAGAACTGTTTGACCATCGTTATGTTTGGAGGAAAAAGGGGGAGGCTTGCAAGCTGAAGAACACCATCCCATATGTAACGCACGGGGGTGGCAGCATCATGTTGTGGGGGTGCTTTGCTGCAGGAGAGACTGGTGCACTTCACAAAATAGATGGCGTAATGAGAGAGGAAAATTATGTGGATATGTTGAAGCAACATCTCAAGACATTCTCTCCTTTCCTTAACTGAGGAATTTTTCTCCACATGGAGGTGGAAGGTATATGATAGGCGCCCTCACGTACAACCCACCCTTCTCCAGGCCATGGATGACGCCTGGATTTGCCATGCCCGAAGATTCCTCCCAAGATGTTTGGGCTAATGAAAACATCCATTGTGATGAGGATGAGAACCTGTGGTCAAATCCACAAGACAGGGTTGAAGGAAATATAGAAGTACAGTAATAAATCCTTTGTTTTGCTTTTTACAGTAATCCAGGTGAGGAACACTGCAGTGATGTTTTACAGTAAGCCAGATGAGGAACACTGCAGTGATGTTTTACAGTAAGCCAGATGAGGAACACTGCAGTGATGTTTTACAGTAAGTCAGGTGAGGAACACTGCAGTGATATTTTACAGTAAGCCAGGTGAGGAACACTGCAGTGATGTTTTACAGTAAGCCAGGTGAGGAACACTGCAGTGATGTTTTACAGTAAGCCAGGTGAGGAACACTGCAGTGATGTTTTACAGTAAGCCAGGTGAGGAACACTGCAGTGATGTTTTACAGTAAGCCAGGTGAGGAACACTGCAGTGATGTTTTACAGTAAGCCAGGTGAGGAACACTGCAGTGATGTTTTACAGTAAGCCAGGTGAGGAACACTGCAGTGATGTTTTACAGTAAGCCAGGTGAGGAACACTGCAGTGATGTTTTACAGTAAGCCAGGTGAGGAACACTGCAGTGATGTTTTACAGTAAGCCAGGTGAGGAACACTGCAGTGATGTTTTACAGTAAGCCAGGTGAGGAACACTGCAGTTGACCGTTAACTGTTATTTCTTTTGTTGTAGCTAATTATTTTTGCTTTGATTCAAAGAAACCTGTTGTGATTTGATTGTATTTCATCAATAAATGTCATATTTTGTTCAATGATTCCACTGTGTCTGTAGTATTCTCTCTACTAGTCCTTTTACAGTGATGTATTTACGTGCAGTAGCATAATGAAACATATTTTGTACTAGAATATTTAATGACTGTACTTTTATTATTTTATTTCACCTTTATTTAACCAGGTAGGCTAGTTGAGAACAAGTTCTCATTTACAACTGCGACCTGGCCAAGATAAAGCAAAGCAGTGCGACAGACAACAACAGAGTTACACATGGAATAACATGGACATAAACAAACAAGCCAATAACACAATAAACAAGTCAATGATACAGAAAAAAAGAGTCTATATACAATGTTGCATGAGGAGGTAGGCAATAAATAGGCCATTGCAGCGAAGAATTACAATTCAGCAGATTAACACGGGAGTGATAAATGAGCAGTGACAACTACACAGTGAAACTATCGGTATCTTGTGTGTGGGGGATCTAAATGAATGTTCCCATGGTATTTCATGATAAATGAGTTATTTGAACCAATGATTCTGCAAGTGCAAGGTTTCTTTAAAGATATGAATGCACAATGTAATGTTTTGAACATTGGACAGCCTGGGTTACAAGTGATGACCGTTTTGCGTTTTGTGTCTAGAGTTTTGAAAAATGACAACAGGGTTCTGGATTTAGTGCCAATGTGATTGTTAAAAATGGTCTGATACAGAGCGGGATCAGAATCCCGGTCGAGGGGTGAACAAGTGGAACCCTCCATCGTCGAGAGGTGAACAAGTGGAACCCTCCATCGTCGAGGGGTGAACAAGTGGAACCCTCCATCGTCGAGGGGTGAACAAGTGGAACCCTCCATCGTCAAGGGGTGAACAAGTGGAACCCTCCATCGTCGAGGGGTGAACAAGTGGAACCCTCCATCGTCGAGGGGTGAACAAGTGGAACCCTCCATCGTCGAGGGGTGAACAAGTAAAACCCTCCATCGTCGAGGGGTGAACAAGTGGAACCCTCCATCGTCGAGGGGTGAACAAGTAAAACCCTCCATCGGGTTGGTCTGTTCCATGGCAGATTTACACCTAATCTGGGTCTTTGTGTAAGAGTTAACTTGTGTGTGTGTGTGTGTGTCTGGGTGTTTGTGAGTGTGTGTGTGAGCGTTTGTATACGCATGTCTGTGTGTGTCTGTGAACTTGTGTGTTTGGGCGCGTGTGTGTGGGCGTGTGTGTGTGGGCGCGTGTGTGTGGGCGCGTGTGTGTGGGAGTGTGTGTGTGAGCGTATGCATCCGTTTGTCTGTTTGTGTGTGAGCGCGTGTGTGTGTGAGCGCGTGTGTGTGAGCGTATGCATTCGTATGTCTGTTTGTGTGTGAGCGTGTGTGTGTGAGCGTATGCATCCGTATGTCTGTTAGTGTGTGAGCGCGTGTGTGTGTGAGCGTGTGTGTGTGAGTGTATGCATTCATATGTCTGTTTGTGTGTGAGCGCGCGTGTGTGTGAGCGTGTGTGTGTGAGTGTATGCATTCGTATGTCTGTTTGTGTGTGAGCGCACGTGTGTGTGAGCGTGAGTGTCTGGGTGTTTGTGAGTGTGTGGGGGAGTGTGTGTGTGTGAGCGTATGCATCCGTTTGTCTGTTTGTGTGTGAGCGCATGTGTGTGTGAGCATGTGTGTGTGAGCGTGTGCATCCGTATGTCTGTGCGTGTGTGCTGGTGAAAATGAGCGCACAGCACTGAAGTCTTCAGACACACTCCTCCCTCTCATGCTACTAAGGGTGCACCATGGACTTAGCATTATCATTCTTTTGGTTATGGATTTCATTTCTTTAAAGGAGTAATCTGCAATAGAGTTGAAGAATATAACTTATAAATGCATCATGAATTTGTTTAACTGTTATACCGAATCAGAACCCAAAATATAAGCTTGTTTTACTCCATGTTTACAAACAAACTAAATGTAAACAAACACTGTACAGCCTTTAATTATGTTTAAACTATCCTTTGTATGTCTTTCCATCCATACCTCTGTCTAGTAATCTGAGAGGAGTTACATTTCTGCAGCCCCATCCCTCAGCTTTTACACTCTGTTATTGTTTCCAAAGCTGTTTGCCGCTTTAAGGAATCTACCCTCCATGAAAGGAATTTGATAGATCACCATTTCTAATCCAGGAAGTTCCTAGAACAGCAGCCATATCCATCCAAGTGTTTATAAATGTTTCATGCAATGGTGTATGATTCAAACGGCAAAGAAAAACCTGGTGTGAAATACTAATTGAAATACTAATTGAAATACTATTTGAAATACTAATTGAAATACTAATTGAAATAATAATTGAAATACTAATTGAAATACTATTTGAAATACTAATTGAAATACTATTTGAAATACGAATTGAAATACTAATTGAAATACTAATTGAAATACTAATTGAAATACTAATTGAAATACTATTTGAAATACTAATTGAAATACTATTTGAAATACTAATTGAAATAATAATTGAAATACTAATTGAAATACTATTTGAAATACTAATTGAAATACTATTTGAAATACGAATTGAAATACTAATTGAAATACTAATTGAAATACTAATTGAAATACTAATTGAAATACTATTTGAAATACTAATTGAAATACTAATTGAAATACTATTTGAAATACTAATTGAAATACTAATTGAAATACTATTTGAAATACTAATTGAAATACTAATTGAAATACTATTTTAAATACTAATTGAAATACTAATTGAAATACTAATTGAAGTGGAAAAAGAGTAATAGAAACATGTTCTTCTGCTTCAGACCCACAAGTTGTCTTTAATGAGCATGAAAACTGAACAACGCATTGATCTTGGTGGAAGAATCATAGATTCTATCCTCTTAACTTCAGGATCGGTGGGTCCCCTGCGGGATGGTTGAGCTAACATAGGCTAATGCGATTAGCATGAGGTTGTAAGTAACAAGAACATTTCCCAGGACATATCTGATATTGGAAAGAATCTAAAATTCTTGTTAATCTAACTCTACTGTCCAATATACAGTAGCTATTACAGTGAAAGAATACCATGCTATTGTTTGAGGAGAGTGCACAGTTTTGAACATAAAAAGTTATTGATATATGTTAGGATTATAGACTAATATAGACTGAGTAGCTGCAATGTAAGTGAATGGTTAATTATTCTGGTATGAAAGATAACACAATTAGTTGAATCCACTCAAGGATGAGCTTGTGTTGCGGGGAGGAGGATGGGAGAGATGGCGGTCAGAGAGGTTGCCATGGCGATTACCTCTATTTCTACGACCATGGCGAGGTGATATCAGCCGTTTGGGAGTCTCCGAAGATCATTGGCTGAAGGAAGGTCATTCCAAGCGGCATGGATGGATGGTCTGTCTCAGAGACTAATGGGGAATTGGTGCAGCTGCGAGACCGCGGTATGATGGGCTCCATGGCAACAGTGGAGCAACCCCTTCACCAGGCGCTGGTAGGCAGGTGGCACAGGTCCACCCAGTCATTCAGATGTAGCTCCAAACATTCGCAAGCTCCTACCCTTTCTCTTCTCCCTTGAACTGACGAGCCGTTACGAGTGAGGAATGGCTGTTGTTGATGGAAACAATCTGTAAATATCCCATAAATTCCCGATGGGAGCACTCCCTGACACTTTTGGCGGCCAACGGAACATGATGCATGATGCACCGCCTCGCGACTGTGCCGGCCGTCATTATTCTACGCCCCCTAGTGGTGACTTGACCTTCTTGTGATGAGAGAGCCAAGGGCCTGTCCTAACCCTCTAAGGGTGTTCATGATGCACTGAGCCAGGGCCAGGCCTAACCCTCTAAGGGTGTTCATGATGCACTGAGACAAGGGCCAGGCCTAACCCTCTAAGGGGGTTAGTGATGCACTGAGACAAGGGCCAGGCCTAACTCTCTAGGGGTGTTCATGATGCACTGAGCCAAGGGCCAGGCCTAACCCTCTAGGGGTGTTCATGATGCACTGAGACAATGGCCTGTCCTAACCCTCTAAGGGTGTTCATGATGCACTGAGACAAGGGCCAGGCCTAACTCTCTAAGGGTGTTCATGATGCACTGAGACAAGGGCTAGGCCTAACCCTCTAGGGGTGTTCATGATGCACTGAGACAAGGGCCAGGCCTAACCCTCTAGGGGTGTTCATGATGCACTGAGACAAGGGCCAGGCCTAACCCTCTAAGGGTGTTCATGATGCACTGAGACAAGGTCCTGTCCTAACCCTCTAAGAGTGTTATTGATGCACTGAGCCAAGGGCCCGTCCTAACCCTCTAGTGGTGTTATTGATGCACAGAGTCAAGGGCCCGTCCTAACCCTCTAGGGGTGTTATTGATGCACAGAGTCAAGGGCCCGTCCTAACCCTCTAGGGGTGTTATTGATGCACTGCGCCAAAGGTCCATCCTCTCTCTAAGACTGTTATTGATGCACTGAGCCAAGGGCACATTCTAACCTGCTAAGTCAGTGGCGCTCTAACCTCTCCTCGGATGTTCATAATTTTGTGGTAACCCTGAACTAACTCGCCTGACTCACCTAGTAAAGAGTTTGATGATTATTTGCCAAGTTGAATCAGATGTGCTAGCTGTGGAATATTTAAAATACATGGAAACACTGGGGTCCACGAAGAAGGGTTTGAGAACCCCTGCTCTAAGAACGTCCTCAGAGAACCGCTGGTAACATGACCATAACCTAACTGCTCATGAGAAATGCTGTGTTCATGACCAAGTGGGAAGGTGGAAATTGCCATTAGTGAAGTAGTAAATATGAGTTGCATTCACATTCGCTTTGTCCTCGTTAATGGAAAAAAAAGCTGTGTCAAACATAAACTAAAAGTACAGCTATCATGCGAGCAAACAAATGATTGTGTTAAAAAAAACATAAATAGTTTGTGTTCCATAAATAATGTTTTGTTGTAGCGTTTAACTGCTGAAAATGCTGTTATCGAGGTCATTTCCTTAATAGGTGACCTAAGAGGTCAAAATGTGGTAAAAGTCATTGCTCAGGGATGATAGATGAGTTTCCCTCTAGTAATTACCAGTTTGATTTTAATCATGTTTAAGGTAAAGTAAAGTATGCAGGCACTGAAATGAAGTCACTCCATTATAAGCATAGAAGTTATACTATTATAAGTTTATAAGTCAAACTATTATAAATGTATATAAGTCAGACTATTATACGTTTATAAGTCAAACTATTATAAATTGATATAAATCAGACTAATATTAGTTTATAAGTCAAACTATTATAAGTTTATAAGTCAAACTATTATAAATGTATATAAGTCAGACTATTATACGTGTACATAAGTCAGACTATTATAAGTGTATAAGTTAGACTATTATAAGTATATAACTCAGACTATTATAAATGTATAAGTCAGACTATTATAAGTGTATAAGTTAGACTATTATAAGTATATAACTCAGACTATTATAAATGTATAAGTCAGACTATTATAAGTGTATAAGTCAGACTATTAGAAATGTATAAGTCAGACTATTATAAGTATTTAAGTCAGACTATTGTAAATGTATAAGTCAGACTATTATAAGTGTATAAGTCAGACTATTATAAATGTATAAGTCAGACTATTATAAGTATATAAGTCAGACTATTATAAGTGTATAAGTCAGACTATTATAAGTGTATAAGTCAGACTATTATAAGTATATAAGTCAGACTATTATAAATGTATAAGTCAGACTATTATAAATGTATAAGTCAGACTATTATAAGTGTATAAGTCAGACTATTATAAGTGTATAAGTCAGACTATTATAAGTGTATAAGTCAGACTATTATAAGTATATAAGTCAGACTATTATAAGTGTATAAGTCAGACTTTTATACATGTATAAGTCAGACTATTATAAGTATGCGGGCCCCGGACTGGGGACCCTCGTTGCGGGCCCCGGACTGGGGATCCTCGTTGCGGGCCCCAGACTGGGGATCCTCGTTGCGGGCCCCGGACTGGCACCACTCTTCCAGGCTGAATGTCCACTTTAGCCCGGCACCTCCAGAGCGCAGGCACAGGGCGAACCGGGCTGTGGGGGAGCACTGGAGATCTGGTGCTTAGACCTTGCACCGCTCCTCTTGGCTGAATGTCCACTTTAGCCTGGTACGTGCGGAGCGCAGGCATAGGACGAACCAGGCTGTCACAGCGCACCGGAGACACAGTGCGCAGAGCCAGCGCAGGACTCACCGGGCTGTGGAGGCGCACTGGAGGTCTGGAGTGTAGAGCTGGCACAAGACGTGCAGGGCTGGGGAGGCGCACAGGAGGCCTGGTGCATGGGGCTGGCACAGTCTTCACCAGACGGCTAGCACGCATCTCAGGACGAGTATGGAGAGCTGACTCAGGTGACATTAAACTGAGGACACGCTCCGTAGTGCCTCATGCACCAACACAACAGCTCTCTCCTAACTCTCTCCTCCAATCTCCCCATCAACTCCTTAACTGTCTCTGCTTCACTCCCTTCACTCCCCTCCAAGTTCACCTTCTTCTCCCCGACTGGCTCTGGTTCCAACCTCGACTCCGCCGACTGTCCCAGGTGTCCCCCCCAAAAAAATAATTTGGGGCTGCCTCTCCTGGCCACGCTGCTTGGTCCCTTGGTGGTGGGTAGTTCTGTCACGGACGTCGTCGTGGAAATGACAGGACTAAGGTGCAGCGTGTCGCCAACAAAACAAGAAAATGTCGCCAACAAAACAAGAAACAAATAAACGACAGTAATGCTTACTAGGGCTATAGTGCCACTAACAAAGCCAACTACCCACAAAATACACAAGAAAACAGGCTGCCTAAGTATGATTCCCAATCAGAGACAACGATAGACAGCTGTCCCTGATTGAGAACCATACCCGGCCAAAACATAGAAACAGAAAACATAGAAATAAAGAAACTAGAATGCCCACCCTAGTCACACAAATAGAGAATAAAAGCTTCTCTATGGCCAGGGCGTGACATAAGTATAGAAGTTAGACAATTATAAGTATATAAGTCAGACTTGTCAAGACTTCCGCCGAAGTCGGTCCCTCTCCTTGTTCGGGCGGCGTTCGGCGGTCGACGTCACCGGTCTTCTAACCATCCTTTCCACCTTTCATTTTCCATTTGTTTTGTCTTGTTTTCCTGCACACCTGGTTTACGTCTCCTCATCATTACTATGTGTATTTAGCCCTCTGTTCCCTCCATGTCTGTGTGGGGTATTGTTTATTTGTCGAGGTTGGCACGCTTCAGGCTGGTTAGCACCAGGTTTTATGTATGTATACCTGTGTTTTGTGGCAGCCTGTACTTTGTACTTTGTTTGTGGTACTTTGTGCTTCCTTACTTGTTTTGGGCATTTGGTTTTGGTGACGCTGTTGCGTCCTGGTCTTACAATTTGCCTCAGTAAAGTGCTTCGTGTTCACTCATCTCTGCTCTCCCGCATCTGACTTCCATGCACCAGCTACACCCACCGTTGACAAGACTATTATACTGATATAAGTCAGACTATTATAAGTATATAAATCAGACTCTTATAAGTACTGTATACAAGTCAGACTATTATAAGTATTTATTTATCCTTTATTTAACAAGTCATGTCAGTTAAAAACAAATTCTTATTTACCATGACGGCCTACCCCGGCCAAACCCTCCCCAAACCCAGACGTCGCTGGGCCAATTGTGCGTCGCCCTATGGAACTCCCAATCACGGCAGATAGTGATACAGCCTGGGATCAAACCAGGGTTGGTAGTGACGCCTTTAGCACTGTGATGCAGTGACTTAGACCCATGCACCACTTTTGGAATTAAAAAAAGTACATTGCAAGAGAATTGTGTTAATATATTCAGGCTTAGATGGTTTGCTGTATTCCAGTGAAACAGTCCAGGCAATCCCTGTCGAAAGTGGAGTGGCACCTGGCAATGTAGAAAAATACCTGGGGCTGAGTCACCACTATGCAAGGAAGAGAACACCGACAATACACACACGTACACCACACACACACACACACACATACACAGTGTAACATTAGAATCCAAGGAAGCTGTGGCTAATTGAAGAATCTAAAACCTGCTTCCCACAAACCCAAAGAAGGGTAAACAGTTTACCTCTCAGTGACATGGTAGTCACACTGGACCCAGTACCTCTCAGTGACATGGTAGCCACACTGGACCCAGTACCTCTCAGTGACATGGTAGTCACACTGGACCCAGTACCTCTCAGTGACATGGTAGTCACACTGGACCCAGTACCTCTCAGTGACATGGTAGCCACACTGGACCCAGTACCTCTCAGTGACATGGTAGTCACACTGGACCCAGTACCTCAGTGACATGGTGGTCACACTGGACCCAGTACCTCTCAGTGGCATGGTAGTCACACTGGACCCAGTACCTCTCAGTGACATGGTAGTCACACTGGACCCAGTACCTCTCAGTGACATGGTAGTCACACTGGACCCAGTACCTCTCAGTGACATAGTAGTCACACTGGACCCAGTACCTCTCAGTGACATGGTAGTCACACTGGACCCAGTACCTCTCAGTGACATGGTAGTCGCACTGGACCCAGTACCTCTCAGTGACATGGTAGTCACACTGGACCCAGTACCTCTCAGTGGCATGGTAGTCACACTGGACCCAGTACCTCTCAGTGATATGGTAGCCACACTGGACCCAGGCTTGTGACACACAAACGTCCTTCAAGGCAAGACAGCAGTGCAACAGAGGTCAACACTCAGCTTGACAGCTAAGTCAACAATCAAAACATTTAATTCACTTAAATGGTCCCAAGACACTTTCCTGAGGAGCACCTCATCCTCACCCAGAAGCCAGCTTTAAAAGCCAAGCCAGTTATCATGTTACATTTGCTATTAGCACACTGATATTAAATGTGCTCATTTGCCAGGTTGGATTTACCCCATGTTAATTTGCCAGGCTCTCTCTACAGTATGTGTGCTAATTTGCATGGACTTTGTAAATGTGCTAAACTAACGACTGACATTTTGTGTGCTAATTTGTCGAGCGGGGAACACTTTGGTGTTAAATGTGCCAAAATCGTAAGGTTCCACAGGCTTGTTAGAGCCTTGAACGTTTCTGAAGTCTCTGAGGATTCACGACTCAAATTGATTGGCTTACTGTTTCTCACCTCCCCTCTGTTCTCAGACTCTCCCTTCTCTTTCTGTCTCATATCCTCTCTCATACACAGCTCCTACCACCCAGGAAAAAGTAGACACACACACACACACACACACACACACACACACACACTCACTATTGATCCAAATGTGCAAGCATTGTAAACAATTACCATCTCACCAGCTGTGGTACATCACTTCAATGTGCCACAAATGAATAGCTGAATTCAGCCTCTTTATTGTGGTGTTCAAGGTATTGTAGGACCCAGAATACATTGGGACATATTTACATATTCCCCAACATTACATGCTGCAACTACAGCTGGTGCAGTTTCACGAGCACACGCACACCAACACACACACACCCACACCCACACACACACCGACACACACACACCCACACACACACCGCAGATGCAGTAGTTCATCATGACTGTGACAGTTGCATGTGATCAATTACAATGGATATGTCTTAAATGACCATGGCTTCTCTCATGAGCATAAATCGCCATAATGTATTTCTTCATAACATTATGCTGTATTTTGCTTTGGGTCACATTTGCAGGGCACTCCGAATAAGCAGACCCAGTTGTTGAAGAGAATGCTCTCTCCCTCTTTCATCTTGTTCTCTTCCCTACTCTGCCCCTCCCTCCCTCCCTCCTTTCCCTCCCTCCTTTCCCTCCCTCCTCTCCGCTTCCTCTCTCTTTTTCTCCCTCCCTCCCTCCCTCCCTCCCTCCCTCCCTCCCTCCCTCCCTCCCTCCCTCCCTCCTCTCCGCTTCCTCTCTCTTTTTCTCCTCCACCCTCTCATCTAGCTCTTTGTCTTTCTCTCTATGCATTCTCCCTCTTCTCTTCCTCCACTCTCCTTTTCTCTCCTGCTCTCTCTTGTGTCTCCCTTTATGTCTCTCTCTCGTTACCCCCTCCCTCCCTCTGCTCTCTCTCTGTCTCTCTCTCGTTCTCCTTACGGCTGCGTCTCGTTTGATGGTGGCATCAGCAGGTGACAGATGGTGACCTAGCCACCGCTGTTCACTGTAAAGTGAGTTTTAATCAAGCCTAAGTGCGTGTGAGAGATGCTAATTACTTGCCATAGGCTAGGATAGCCACAGAGTCCAGCTTTCAGAAGAAAAAGTGTGTGCGTGTGTGTCAGCGTGTGTGTGTGTGTGTGTGTGTGTGTGTGTGTGTGTGTGTGTGTGTAGGTAACAGACCAGTCACCCAAATGAGTATGAGTCTACATGAGAACATTTTGTCCACTTGATCTCCCTCCTTAGTATCCACTGTAGTCCACTATGAAGCAGTGATCTTCTCTAGAAACTGCCAAATATGATCCAAGATCAGCACTCTTATTCGAAGACACTTTTTGAATTATGGACTCGATGGAAGACTAATGGAGATAATAGCCAACCCTGCCCAGTGCCCCACTCCAATTCAATTGTGCTGTGTCACAAAGCTTGTCCCTCGCAATCGCGCGGTGTTGGACGATTTCACATTTTCAGAAAAAAAAAAAATATATCTGTGACAAAGGAGATCAGTGTGAATGGACGGGGTATCTATCTCCCTCCCTCGGACTCATTCTGTTCTCTCTCTCTCTCTCTCTCTCTCTCTCTCTCTCTCTCTCTCTCTCTCTCTCTCTCTCTCTCTCTCTCTCTCTCTCTCTCTCTCTCTCTCTACATCGCTCTCTCCTTCTCATTCTCCCATCAAAATGGACCATTATCATACTCGGATCCATTGTAACATTACACAAAGCGACTGTAAAATTAGACTTCCCCTCTTGTCGCAGAGTCGGAGCCAAAGGTCAAGCATTGATTCGGGAGGAAGCTTTTTTAATGTTCACATCTGGGTTCCTGTCGAATCAACGTCCAGCAGCGACGGAAGAGAGGAACAGGGGAGGAGAGGAGATGACTGTAGTGTAGAATCCAGCTTCACTGGATTGATAATGATCAGATAAGGAGAATGGTAATGGAGATGGGGAGGACTACAGTCTGGTCTGGAGATGGAGAGGACTACAGTCTGGTCTGGAGATGGAGAGAACTACAGTCTGGTCTGGAGATGGGGAGGACTACAGTCTGGTCTGGAGATGGAGAGGACTACAGTCTGTTCTGGAGATGGAGAGGACTACAGTCTGGTCTGGAGATGGGGAGGACTACAGTCTGGTCTGGAGATGGAGAGGACTACAGTCTGGTCTGGAGATGGGGAGGACTACAGTCTGGTCTGGAGATGGAGAGGACTACAGTCTGGTCTGGAGATGGAGAGGACTACAGTCTGGTCTGGAGATGGAGAGGACTACAGTCTGGTCTGGAGAGGGAGAGGACTACAGTCTGGTCTGGAGATGGAGAGGACTACAGTCTGGTCTGGAGATGGAGAGGACTACAGTCTGGTCTGGAGATGGAGAGGACTAAATGACTAAAATGTCAAATGTAAATGTGTCTTTACAGTAGGGCAATGGGAGATTTGTGCGTTGATCATTTGAGTAACAGACAGTATGTTCCTCTCAAACTAAGGCTCAGTCCAACGTCTGCAAGGACAAAACAATATCTAATTTGTGAACGAGAGGACAAAGAGAAAGAAGGACAGACAGACAGACAGACAGACAGACAGACAGACAGACAGACAGACATAGAAAGAGACAAACTGAGAGACAGAGAAGGAGGTTGAGAGACAGAGACCATTACAACACTGTATGTAGACATAATATGACATTATTTTGGAACTTCTGTGAGTGTAATATTTACTGTTCATTTTTTGTTGTTTATTTCACTTTTGTTTATTATCTACTTCACTTGCCTTGGCAATGTTAACATATGTCTCCCATGCCAAAAAAAGCCGTTATATTGAATTGAACTGAGAGAGAGAATGAGAGAAAGAAAGAAAGAAAAAGAGAGAATGAAACAACCTTTCTCTAAATCCCCAGGGTTATTGATTAACTGATGGTCCCTCTCCCTGGCTGTCACAGTCCGTTTCCACAAAGAGTATTAGACGTGTTTACAAAACAACAAGACGATGATGGCACAGTCTGCTAGCCCGAGGGATGGAGCTGGGTAGATGGCATGAATGTCACGCCTGTACAGAAGCAACTAGACACCACTGACCAGAGGGAGAGAGGGAGACATAGTGAGAGATAGGGGAGGTGGGGAGGTGGGGTGGAGAGTGTGGAGAGTGAGGGGGAGAGAGAGAATGATAGTGAAAGCGAGAGATGGGGGATGGAGAGTGAGAGAGAGTGAAATAAAGAGGGAGAGAAAGAACAAGAAACAGAGAAATACGGAGAGAGAAAGAAAGAAAGAAAGAAAGAACGAAAGAAAGAACGAAAGAAAGAAAGAAAGAAAGAAAGAAAGAAAGAAAGAAAGAAAGAAAGAAAGAAAGAGAGGTGTCGACAGAAAGAAAACGAAGAAGAGAGAGAATACATGGGAAGAGGGGTCAGTGCAGGCAGACAAAAGGCAGTCAATTAAAGAAGAGAATGGATGGCCTATTAGACCTGAGATGACACCTGCATCACCCTCTATCGCTCTCTCCTTCTCTATCTCTCCCTCGTTCTCCCTCCCTCTCCCTCCCTCTCCCTCCCTTCATTCCAGAGGAAGAAAATGTCTGCTTTTGGCCCTGGTTCATCCGTCTCACATCAGAACACTGTTGTACACAACAACTAACTAACTGTACAAATCAATACAGTCACTGTGTGTGTGTGTGTGTGTGTGTGTGTGTGTGTGTGTGTGTGTGCGTGCGTGCGTGCGTGCGTGCGTGCGTGTGTGCGTGTGCGTGTGCGTGTGCGTGTGCGTGTGTGTGTGTGTGTGTCTATCAAATCAACAAGTGTCGATACTGTAAGCAATTCATACAGGAGGAACCAAATACATCTTAAATAAGATTTGTGAGGCCAGACTGGTATGTGAGGACACTACAAGCTGAACTGGAGTCAGCAATAATATAGCAATCACAGGGAATCATAGGGAATCAGTCCTAACGTCAGTGTGTGTCCCATTTAGTGACTCGCCGTGCAGAAAGACATTTGCTTGTCGATACATTGTGAAGTTCAACTGTGCAGAATGATGGTGATGGGTGCCTCTCAATTACTCTGTGGACTACGTAGGCCTTTCTCTATTATGGTCTGTAGCTATGGGAAATGTTACCTGGAGGTGGACTGCAGGTTGCCTTGGCAGGGACACACACACATCCCCTCCGACACACACACACACACACACACACACACACACAAGAACCTGTCACTTTGACTTGATGGTCAACCATCCAGAGGAGCAGTATCAGAGGCTCACATGGGACAGAGTGGCCCATTCAACCAGTCAGTCAGCCAGGAGACGCTCTGTTACATTAACCAAATATCATAGAGATAATACTTGAGTGGCTATGTCGTCTCTGTTGAGTTTTTTAAATTGACACCCACTAGATGGGTGCATTGAAATGTGTTGTTTTACAGGGTCAGCAATAGTACTATGGCACTTCTGGAGCAAATTAGGGTTAAGTCACCTTTGGTATTTGAACAATCCACCTTTCAGTTTGTGGCCCAATGCTCTTGTCCGCTAGGATACCTGCCACCCTAAACGACACAGCATAGAGATATATAATACTAGAGTGGAAGGATGATTTGTTACATTAGCCAAACAATAGAAATATGCAATACTAGACTGGTTATGTCATAACCTTACATAACTCTGAAAGGTACTGATGGTGTTTGTTTTCGGTGGTTACCCAGTTCCATCCCTAGTGTCCTCCTTCTCCCTTCCTCTCTCAGAATTAGGCCTAGTGACACAAAGACTCATGAATTTAGCATAGCTTCTTAGGACACTAAACAAAAGCATTCCTAGCTGATTGATATCAGTGAAAGGACCCATTTTGAAGGGAGACTCCCCAATACAGCATATCTTCCTAGTGAATCCTAGCGTATGTGCATGTTTGTGTGTGTGAGTGTGTGTGTGAGAGAGAGAGAGTGTGTGTGTGTGTGTGTGTGTGTGTGTGTGTGTGTGTGTGTGTGTGTGTGTGTGTGTGTGTGTGTGTGTGTGTGTGTGTGTGTGTGTGTGTGTGTGTATGCACTTCCTATACTAACTTTGAAGTAGGTATACAGTAGGTCTAAGTACAGAAACATATGCATTGTTCATGTCATGACTAAATGCCAAGAGAGGAATTCTGACCCGAGTTAAGAGTATGTAAATGGAATGTAAATCCCTTTTTTCTCTCTATGTTTATTCTGACCTTGAACTTAAGCAGGAGAATAGCATGCTATTCACCCTCTATTCCCTTGTGGTTTCATTTTGAAATCAGTCTGGGTAAGCAGGAGAATAGCATGCTATTCACCCTCTATTCCCTTGTGGTTTCATTTTGAAATCAGTCTGGGTAAGCAGGAGAATAGCATGCTATTCACCCTCTATTCCCTTGTGGTTTCATTTTGAAATCAGTCTGGGTAAGCAGGAGAATAGCATGCTATTCACCCTCTATTCCCTTGTGGTTTCATTTTGAAATCAGTCTGGGTAAGCAGGAGAATAGCATGCTATTCACCCTCTATTCCCTTGTGGTTTCATTTTGAAATCAGTCTGGGTAAGCAGGAAGGTCGGGTGATGACTTCAAAACTGGTCACTAGGGGCAACAGTGAGAGCTGTTACCATCAAGTAGGCTTGGGTTTTGTTGGGGAATTGTGGATGTCGATGTGGATGGCGTAGGCTGCAAGCTCTGCCTCTGAGGGTTGTGTGTTCAATCCCAGTGCTGGGCAGTCATCTTAGATTTTTTTGGTCTTAACCCTTGCTGCAATATGTCACTTTTTGGGCGACAATCATGGTACCACCATTCTGTACACTGTACTTGCTTGTTTTTGTCACATAAACTGAAATTAGGTGAACTATTTTAATTTTAGCAACCAGAAAATGGTGGAGAGATTTCTGCATAGTGCAACTTCAACCATTCAGAATGAATGCCTAAACTACATTGTGGAGTTGTTTTTGATTTAACCCTATCCTAACCTTAACCATTCAGAATGAATGCCTTAACCTTCTAAATTTGAAGTTTATGGACAAACGAAGACTGTGATAACTTGTTACACATCACACACACACACACACACACACACACACACACACACACACACACACACACACACACACACACACACTTTCCGCCCACCCACACTGTACAGCACGGTGTGAGCTCTGACAAGTACTACAACCACTGTGTATATGATGTGATTCTGTCAAACAAACGCTTGCAGGAGAGTACATCGATCTGTGTACTTAGATTACACTATCAAGGAGTCAATGTGTTAACCTGATCTATAATGTATGAGCAGATCTAGCGGGGTTGAATATACTCTGTCTGATTTGCTATCTCTATGGCGATGGTGTTAAAACAGGCCAGCTTAAAAAACGGGGCAGAGCAGAGGTAAACGGTGAGAGGTCCCTAACTCACATGACTGTTTTCATGTTATTATGAATTCCCATAATTATTCATAGTCTGTCTGACACACACGTACTCTTGCACACACACACACACACACATACACACACCAAATAATGTACCACACACACACACACAGACACACTCCTCTCTGTCTATCTGTGTCTGTGTCTCTGTCTCTGTCTCTCTTCTGTCGCGCTACATAGGTTTCATGATGGTTGTGTGTAAATAATGTTTTGGTTTGTGAGGACATCTCAATCAAAAAGCTTCTCTCTCGTGCCCTAGAGGAGGAGGAGGAGGAGGAAGAGGAGGGTGGAGAGAGATATTGAGCTAAATGTTCCCTTGTGTGCCTTCACCATTCCTGACCTTCAGTGCACTCTGAGCCACACAGAGCCACACCGGCAGCGTTACGGGTCCTCTCCAGGGACACATGACTTCTGACCCAGCAAACCACAGGAAGCCCACTGAGTGACACTGACAAAGAGAGATGGGACATCATGTCTGTGGATGATATAACCACAATGGAGCAGCCATACTACACCGTGAGTTGAAAAAGTATCTCTTCTCCAAGATCGCATAGCAGTTCAGACGTCTTTTGTCCTCGTCTTGTCGTGTCCTGTATATATATATATTTACAACTTTTTTCACATACATTTTATTTTTATTTTCCATCAACTCATCTTCTAAACACTCTCCTGCAACCAGCCTCACCAATTTATATTTATAAAAAATTATTATTTACCTCAGATCTGTAATCCTCCAAGAAGCTAGCCAGAAACTCCAAGAAGCTAGCCAGAAACTAGCCAGAAGCTAGCCAGGAGCTAGCCCAGAAGCTAATCCAGAAGCTAATCAGAAGCTAGTTAGCTTCTTTACTGGCAAATCGTTAGTATTCAGCTAACCACGGTTTGTGGTCATCAGCTATCCTTTAGCTCAAAAATCTATCGCCAGTTTTGTACGGCGCAGCGCGGCTCGGAACGGAACATACCGGACCAATTTTTCTCTCCATGTCCCTGGATTTCAACTGCTCTCTGGACATTCATACCCGGATCTCACAGCTAGCTAGCTGCTATCCGTGTGACAGTCGGCTTTCGTCGATTCCGGAGCAAACATCGATTGTTCCGGTGCTAGCCAGCTCCGTCAATCACTCCTGAGTTCCATCATTCACTCCTGGGCTGCAGTCACCTATCCGGACCCGTTTCACTGCCTACGCGGAGCCCCACTGGGCCTTCACAACTGGACTGCCGACGTTATCTACCTGAAGGAGATCCGGCTGGCTCCTCTGTCGCGACGTTACCTGAACGCCCATCTGCGGCCCGCTAACCGTTAGCTGTCTTACCGGCTGCTATCTGAATAGACAATCGGACAATTTATTTATTTTTATTATTATTATGTTTTCTTCTCGGGCCTCTATAACTATATCTATTGTTCTTATTTTTGTTGTTGTTGTGTGATTTGGATTAATCCCCTCTACCTCACGGAACCCCACTAATCTACTGACCGAATGCAAGAGGTGGCTAACAACAGACTCCATCCTATGCTAGCTTGCTACCGGTTGGCTTGGCTAGCTGTCTAAATCGCCGTGACCCTCAACCAACCTCTCCACTCACTGGACCCTTTTGATCACTCGACTAAGCATGCCTCTCCTTAATGTCAATATGTCTTGTCCATTGCTGTTCTGGTTAGTGTTTATTGGCTTATTTCACTGTAGAGCCTCTAGTCCTGCTCACTATACCTTATCCAACCTATTAGTTCCACCACCCACACATGCAATGACATCTCCTGGTTTCAATGATGTTTCTAGAGACAATATCTCTCTCTTCATCACTCAATACCTAGGTTTACCTCCACTGTATTCACATCCTACCTTACCTTTGTCTGTACATTATACCTTGATGCTATTTTATCGCCCCTCTCTGTTCCAGACGTTCTAGACGACCAATTCTTATTGCTTTTAGTCGCACCCTTATTCTACTCCTCCTATGTTCCTCTGGCGATGTAGAGGTGAATCCAGGCCCTGCAGTGCCTAGCTCCACTCCTATTCCCCAGGCGCTCTCTTTTGACGACTTCTGTAACCGTAATAGCCTTGGTTTCATGCATGTTAACATTAGAAGCCTCCTCCCTAAGTTTGTTCTATTCACTGCTTTAGCACACTCTGCCAACCCGGATGTTCTAGCTGTGTCTGAATCCTGGCTTAGGAAGACCACCAAAAATTCAGACATTTTAATTCCAAACTACAACATTTTCAGACAAGATAGAACTGCCAAAGGGGGCGGTGTTGCAATCTACTGCAAAGATAGCCTGCAGAGTTCTGTCCTACTATCCAGGTCTGTACCCAAACAATTTGAACTTCTACTTTTAAAAATCCACCTCTCTAAAAACAAGTCTCTCACCGTTGCCGCCTGCTATAGACCACCCTCTGCCCCCAGCTGTGCTCTGGACACCATATGTGAACTGATTGCCCCCCATCTATCTTCAGAGCTCGTGCTGCTAGGCGACCTAAACTGGAACATGCTTAACACCCCAGCCATCCTACAATCTAAACTTGATGCCCTCAATCTCACACAAATTATCAATGAACCTACCAGGTACCTCCCCAAAGCCTTAAACATGGGCACCCTCATAGATATCATCCTAACCAACTTCCCCTCTAAATACACCTCTGCTGTCTTCAACCAAGATCTCAGCGATCACTGCCTCATTGCCTGCATCCGTAATGGGTCAGCGGTCAAACGACCTCCTCTCATCACTGTAAAACGCTCCCTGAAACACTTCAGCGAGCAGGCCTTTCTAATCGACCTGGCCGGGGTATCCTGGAAGGATATTGACCTCATCCCGTCAGTAGAGGATGCCTGGATATTTTTTAAATATGCCTTCCTAACCATCTTAAATAAACATGCCCCATTCAAGAAATTTAGAACCAGGAACAGATATAGCCCTTGGTTCTCCCCAGACCTGACTGCCCTTAACCAACACAAAAACATCCTATGGCGTTCTGCATTAGCATCGAACAGCCCCCGTGATATGCAGCTGTTCAGGGAAGCTAGAAACCATTATAAACAGGCAGTTAGAAAAGCCAAGGCTAGCTTTTTCAAGCAGAAATTTGCTTCTTGCAACACTAACTCAAAAAATTTCTGGGACACTGTAAAGTCCATGGAGAATAAGAACACCTCCTCCCAGCTGCCCACTGCACTGAAGATAGGAAACACTGTCACCACTGATAAATCCACCATAATTGAAAATTTCAATAAGCATTTTTCTACTGCTGGCCATGCTTTCCACCTGGCTACTCCTACCCCTGTCAACAGCACTGCACCCCCAACAGCAACTCGCCCAAGCCTTCCCCATTTCTCCTTCTCCCAAATCCATTCAGCTGATGTTCTGAAAGAGCTGCAAAATCTGGACCCCTACAAATCAGCCGGGCTAGACAATCTGGACCCTTTCTTTCTAAAATTATCTGCCGAAATTGTTGCCACCCCTATTACTAGCCTGTTCAACCTCTCTTTCGTGTCGTCTGAGATTCCCAAAGATTGGAAAGCAGCTGCGGTCATCCCCCTCTTCAAAGGGGGGGACACTCTTGACCCAAACTGCTACAGACCTATATCTATCCTACCATGCCTTTCTAAGGTCTTCGAAAGCCAAGTCAACAAACAGATTACCGACCATTTTGAATCTCACCATACCTTCTCTGCTATGCAATCTGGTTTCAGAGCTGGTCATGGGTGCACCTCAGCCACGCTCAAGGTCCTAAACGATATCTTAACCGCCATCGATAAGAAACATTACTGTGCAGCCGTATTCATTGATCTGGCCAAGGCTTTCGACTCTGTCAATCACCACATCCTCATCGGCAGACTCAACAGCCTTGGTTTCTCAAATGATTGCCTCACCTACCCGCCTGTCCAACATCACTACTCTGGACGGCTCTGACTTAGAATACGTGGACAACTACAAATACTTAGGTGTCTGGTTAGACTGTAAACTCTCCTTCCAGACCCATATCAAACATCTCCAATCCAAAGTTAAATCTAGAATTGGCTTCCTATTTCGCAACAAAGCATCCTTCACTCATGCTGCCAAACATACCCTTGTAAAACTGACCATCCTACCAATCCTCGACTTTGGCGATGTCATTTACAAAATAGCCTCCAATACCCTACTCAACAAATTGGATGCAGTCTATCACAGTGCAATCCGTTTTGTCACCAAAGCCCCATATACTACCCACCATTGCGACCTGTACGCTCTCGTTGGCTGGCCCTCGCTTCATACTCGTCGCCAAACCCACTGGCTCCATGTCATCTACAAGACCCTGCTAGGTAAAGTCCCCCCTTATCTCAGCTCGCTGGTCACCATAGCATCTCCCACCTGTAGCACACGCTCCAGCAGGTATATCTCTCTAGTCACCCCCAAAACCAATTCTTTCTTTGGCCGCCTCTCTTTCCAGTTCTCTGCTGCCAATGACTGGAACGAACTACAAAAATCTCTGAAACTGGAAACACTTATCTCCCTCACTAGCTTTAAGCACCAACTGTCAGAGCAGCTCACAGATTACTGCACCTGTACATAGCCCACCTATAATTTAGCCCTATCAACTACCTCTTTCCCAACTGTATTTAATTTATTTATTTTGCTCCTTTGCACCCCATTATTTTTATTTCTACTTTGCACATTCTTCCATTGCAAAACTACCATTCCAGTGTTTTACTTGCTATATTGTATTTACCTTGCCACCAAGGCCTTTTTTGCCTTTACCTCCCTTCTCACCTCATTTGCTCACATTGTATATAGACTTGTTTATACTTTATTATTGACTGTATGTTTGTTTTACTCCATGTGTAACTCTGTGTTGTTGTATCTGTCGAACTGCTTTGCTTTATCTTGGCCAGGTCGCAATTGTAAATGAGAACTTGTTCTCAACTTGCCTACCTGGTTAAATAAAAGGTGAAATAAAAAATAAATAAAATATTTTGGATCATTTTCAAGGGTATCCCTAGATGACAGTCACTATCATTATTTTCTAAAACAGTGATGGACTACATAGACTCCAATAATAGAAACTACCTGGACTCCGATGCACATTTAAGTGCATCAGAGTGCCCATCTCCAGACCAGACTGTAGTCCTCTCCATCTCCAGACCAGACTGTAGTCCTCTCCATCTCCAGACCAGACTGTAGTCCTCTCCATCTCCAGACCAGACTGTAGTCCTCTCCATCTCCAGACCAGACTGTAGTCCTCTCCATCTCCAGAACAGACTGTAGTCCTCTCCATCTCCAGACCAGACTGTAGTCCTCTCCATCTCCAGACCAGACTGTAGTCCTCTCCATCTCCAGACCAGACTGTAGTCCTCTCCATCTCCAGACCAGACTGTAGTCCTCTCAATCTCCAGACCAGACTGTAGTCCTCCCCATCTCCAGACCAGACTGTAGTCCTCCCCATCTCCAGACCAGACTGTAGTCCTCTCCATCTCCAGACCAGACTGTAGTCCTCCCCATCTCCAGACCAGACTGTAGTCCTCCCCATCTCCAGACCAGACTGTAGTCCTCTCCATCTCCAGACCAGACTGTAGTTCTCTCCATCTCCAGACCAGACTGTAGTCCTCTCCATCTCCAGACCAGACTGTAGTCCTCTCCATCTCCAGACCAGACTGTAGTCCTCTCCATCTCCAGACCAGACTGTAGTCCTCTCCATCTCCAGACCAGACTGTAGTCCTCCCCATCTCCAGACCAGACTGTAGTCCTCCCCATCTCCAGACCAGACTGTAGTCCTCTCCATCTCCAGAACAGACTGTAGTCCTCTCCATCTCCAGACCAGACTGTAGTCCTCTCCATCTCCAGACCAGACTGTAGTCCTCTCCATCTCCAGACCAGACTGTAGTCCTCTCCCTCTCCAGACCAGACTGTAGTCCTCCCCATCTCCAGACCAGACTGTAGTCCTCCCCATCTCCAGAACAGACTGTAGTCCTCTCCATCTCCAGACCAGACTGTAGTCCTCTCCATCTCCAGACCAGACTGTAGTCCTCTCCATCTCCAGACCAGACTGTAGTCCTCTCCATCTCCAGACCAGACTGTAGTCCTCTCCATCTCCAGACCAGACTGTAGTCCTCTCCATCTCCAGACCAGACTGTAATCCTCCCCATCTCCAGACCAGACTGTAGTCCTGTAGTTGTTTAGTGAAACGGGTTTGCACCTTTGTCCCCTTCCTGTACATTTCTGTGACCTAACAACTAACCAGAAGTTACTTCATCTTAATCCTTCAGCAATGCAACTCTACCTAATTGACATTCAAACCAACAAAACCCTGAGCACTAAAAGATGCCCTTGTATGTTTCTAATTTCACAGCTCACAGATATTTCCCATTTCAAAATGGCAGTACAGGGAGAGTGCCGACTTGAATTACTTTTCATAGAAAAGGCCCCACTTTTTTTATTTGATGCATGACCACACACACACACACACACACACACACACACACACACACACACACACACACACACACACACACACACACACACACACATACACACACACACACACACACATACACACACACACACACACACACACACACACACACACACACACACACATACACATACACATACACATACACACACATACACATACACATACACATACACACACACACACACACACAAACCAAGGGCTCCTTCAAAGACACAGGCCCATAAAATACGTTGCGAGAAATCTCGTTCTCTTAGCTTCAAAACCCTGACGTGTGGAGCCGCATTTTAATGCAATGTAGATCCCCCCCTCTTTGTTCTTGAAAGCCTCGTCCGGGGTATTTTTAAACCGTGGAAATGATTTGCGAGAGGAGTGAGGAGACAGTTTCACATTTCTATAAGCGAGTGAGCTGCGAGTGCGGGTGCGCACAGAGTGCGGAGTGACATGAATATTTTAAGCAGCTTTGTGCTTATTTAAATGTATTTTGCTGTGAAGGTGCTGGCAGTGTGCCGTGACACGGGGTAATATCCATAATTCCTGCAATCCCAAACTAAACTCCAGCGAGCAGCTGATAATTCAGACTGGGGGCGCAAAAGCAAATAAAGTCAATTAACTATCAAATCCCTAAATTCCCCCCCTGTAATTTCTCAAAGTGAAAATGGACAGAGGGAAAAGAAAATGTGTTAAATATTCTCAAAACAATCAAATGTATAACTCGACTCTCTACAGAAAATTACTTTTCCCTTCTAAAATACCAGAAAAGGGCTCAAATCAAATGAAACTGAAATGAAAACTAAAGTCAACTAAAATGAAACTCTGTGCTGTATGAGCCAAACAGACTCCAAAAGACAATATCATATGTTAGACCTAGCTTAAATGAAAATAAAGCAAAGAAAATGTTAAGGAAATGTAACAGTCTAAATGAGTTTGGGGGCTTCTTATCAACAAAGCAAAGCCTTGAAAATTACACGAGGTTTCACAGAGTAAACATTGCTTCCAGCCATTGTCAAGCTCCTGGGGATGTGCTTTGGGTACGGAAGTGAGATGATGGTATGGATAATAATAAAACAGCATCACTCTCCAGCTCGACAGAAGCCTATCCACTTTCCCTGATAATAGAGATTACTGCACTCACTCAATGTCATTGCGATCCCGTTTTTCCATAGATGCTCTACGTTGAGAGATGAGATGGATATAAAACGTGACCACCTGTAAAACTCTGATCAAGACTTTAGAGAAGGTGTCAAATGGTTAACGGATTGTAATTGTGAGTCATGCGTCGATAGCATGACCAAACTCTTATTATGGTAATGACTAACATAGATGTGTGTGTGTGTGTGTGTGTGTGTGTGTGTGTGTGTGTGTGTGTGTGTGTGTGTGTGTGTGTGTGTGTGTGTGTGTGTGTGTGTGTGTGTGTGTGTGTGTGTGTGTGTGTGTGTCCTATACCAATTGTACCAATATGACTAACAGCATGGAAAAGCAATTCCCATAACATCTCATGCCGTGAAAAATGATTTCCCCCTTTCTGATTTTCTCTACTTTTGCATATTTTTGGGACTGAATGTTATCAGGTCTTCAACCAAAACCTAATATTAGATATCGGAATCTGAGTTTACAAATAACAAAAAAAGGATACTTGTTTTATTTATTTATTTAATGAACAAAGTTATGCAACACCCAATTCCCCCCTGTGTAAAAGTAATTGCTCCCTTACACTCAATAACTGGTTGTTCCACCTTTTAGCTACAATGACTGCAACCAAACACATCCTGTAGTTGTTGATCAGTCTCTCACATCGCTGTGGAGACATTTTGTCCCACTCTTGTATGCAGAACTGCTTTAACTCAGCGATATGTGGGGGCTTTCAAGCGTATGTGGGCTTTCCTCCACAGCGACGTGAGACGGATCAACAATTACGTTGGTTGTAAGCATTTGGTTGTAGTCATTGCAATTATAGGTGGCACAACCAGTTATTGAGCGTAAGGGGGCAATTACTTTTTCACACAGGGGCATTGGGTGTTGCATATTTTTCTTTAAGAAATAAATTAAACAAGTATGTAATTGTTGTGTTATTTGTTCACTCAAGTTCCCTTTATCTAATATTAAGTTTCAGGTTGAAGTTCTGATAACATTCAGTAACAAAAATGTGCAAAAGTAGAGAAAATTAGAAAGGGGGCATATACTTTTTCTACTGTGGGTAGTGAAGTAGCTGTAAACGTAGAGCTGGTTGATGCTCACTAAGCTTCAGAACCAACATCATCCCTGAACAACAGAATCTTGTCATTTCAAGAAAACAACTTGTCATTCAAGAAAACAATCTTACTATATAATGAAGGAGCTAAATTGCCGCCATTTAAATATGGCCATTTAGCTGCTGGATTTAGCATACATCAGTATCCAAAGCAACAAACAAAACTGTCAAACGTTGAGATATATCTACAGTGGGGCAAAAAAGTATTTAGTCAGCCACCAGTTGTGCAAGTTTTCCCACTTAAAAAGATGAGAGAGGCCTGTAATTTTCATCATAGGTACACTTCAACTATGACAGAAAAAATCCAGAAAATCACATTGTAGGATTTGTTATGAATTTATTTGCAAATTATGGTGGAAAATAAGTATTTGGTCACCTACAAACAAGCAAGATTTCTGGCTCTCACAGACCTGTAACTTCTTCTTTAAGAGGCTCCTCTGTCCTCCACTTGTTACCTGTATTAATGGCACCTGTTTGAACTTGTTATCAGTATAAAAGACACTTGTCCACAACCTTAAACAGTCACACTCCAAACTCCACTATGGCCAAGACCAAAGAGCTGTCAAAGGACACCAGAAACAACATTTTAGACCTGCACCAGGCTGGGAAGACTGAATCTGCAATAGGTAAGCAGCTTAGTTTGAAGAAATCAACTGTGGGAGCAAGTATTAGGAAATGGAAGACATACAAGACCACTGATAATCTCCCTCAATCTGGGGCTCCACGCAAGATCTCACCCAGTGAGGTCAAAATGATCACAAGAACGGTGAGCAAAAATCCCAGAACCACACGGGGGGACCTAGTGAATGACCTGCAGAGAGCTGGGACCAAAGTAACAAAGCCTACCATCAGTAACACACTACGCCGCCAGGGACTCAAATCCTGCAGTGCCAGACGTGTCCCCCTGCATAAGCCAGTACATGTCCAGGCCCGTCTGAAGTTTGTTAGAGAGCATTTGGATGATCCAGAAGAAGATTGGGAGAATGTCATATGGTCAGATGAAACCAAAATAGAACTCTTTGGTAAAAACTCAACTTGTCGTGTTTGGAGAACAAAGAATGCTGAGTTGCATCCAAAGAACACCATACAAACTGTGAAGCATGGGGGTGGAAACATCATGCTTTGGGGTTGTTTTTCTGCAAAGGGACCAGGACGACTGATCCGTGTAAAGGAAAGAATGACTGGGGCCATGTATCATGTATCCATCAGCAAGGGCATTGAAGATGAAACGTGGCTGGGTCTTTCAGCATGACAATGATCCCAAACACATCGCCTGGGCAACCAAGGAGTGGCTTCGTAAGAAGCATTTCAAGGTCCTGGAGTGGCCTAGCCAGTCTCCAGATCTCAACCACATAGAAAATCTTTGGAGGTAGTTGAAAGTCCGTGTTGCCCAGCAACAGCCCCAAAACATCACTGCTCTAGAGGAGCTCTGCATGGAGGAATGGGCCAAAATACCAGCAACAGTGTGTGAAAACCTTGTGAAGACTTACAGAAAACGTTTGACCTCTGTCATTGCCAACAAAGGGTATATAACAAAGTATTGAGAAACTTTTGTTATTGACCAAATACTTATCTTCCACCATCATTTGCAAACAAATTCATTAAAAATCCTACAATGTGATTTTCTCGATTTTTTTCTCTCATTTTGTCTGTCATAGTTGAAGTGTACCTATGATGAAAATTACAGGCCTCTCTCATCTTTTTAAGTGGGAGAACTTGCACAATTGGAGTCTGACTAAATACTTTTTTGCCCCACTGTGTATATATATATATATATATTCTGTTTAAGTGGCACACGTGGGATTCATAAAGCATGCTTTAATCCACAGCAACATGCAGAACTATCAGCATGACAGTGACATATACAGTACCAGTCAAAAGTTTGGATACATCTACACATTCAATGGTTTTTCATATTTTTTTCTATTTTCTACATTGTAGAATAATAGTTAAGACATCAAAGCTGTGAAATAACACATATGGTATCATGTAATAAACAAAAAAAGTGTTAAACACATCAAAATATATTTGATATTTGAGCTTTACACACTCTTGACATTCTCTCAACCAGCTTCATGAGGAAGTCACCTGGAATGCATTTAAATTAACAGGTGTGCCTTGTTAAAAGTTAATTTGTGGAAATGCTTTCCTTCTTAATGCATTTGAGCCAATCAGTTGTGTTGTGACAAGATAGGGGTGGAATGCAGAAGATAGCCCTATTTGGTAAAAGACCAAGTCCATATTATTGCAAGAACAGCTCAAATAAGGGAAAGGGAAAGGACAGTACATCATTACTTTAAGACACAAAGAGGTCCATACAGATTATTTCAAGAACTTTGAAAGTTTCTTCAAGTGCAGTCGCAAAAACCATCCAAGCGCTCTGATGAAACTAGCTCTCATGAGGACTGCCGCAGGAAAGGAAGACCCAGAGTTACCTCTGCTGCAGAGGACAAATTCATTAGAGTTAACTGCACCTCAGATTACAGTCCAAATAAATGTTTCATAGAGTTCAAGTAACAGTCACATCTCAGCATAAACTGTTCAGAGCAGACTGCGTGAATCAGGACTTCATGGTCAAATTGCTGCAAAAAAGCACTACTAAAGGACAGCAATCATAAGAATATACATGCTTGGGCCAAGAAACACGAGCAATGGATATTAGGCTGGTGGAAATCTGTCCTTTGATCTGATAAATCCAAATTATAGATTTTTGGTTCCAACCGCCTTGTTTTTGTGAGACGCAGAGTAGGTGAATGGATGATCTCTGCATGTGCTGTTCCCACTGTGAAGCATGGAGGAGGAGGTGTGATGGTGTGGGGCTGCTTTGCTGGTGACGCTGTCAGTGATTTATTTCGAATTCAAGGCACACTTAACCAGAATGGCTACCACAGCATTCTGCAATGATATGCCATCCCATCTGGTTTGCGCTTAGAGGGACTATCATTTGTTTGTTTTTCAACAGGACAATGACCCCAAACACACCTCCAGGCTGTGTAGGTGCTATTTGACCAAGAAGGAGAGTGATGGAGTGCTGTATCAGTTAACCTGGCCTCCACAATCCCCCAACCTCAACCCAATTGAGATGGTTTGGGATGAGTTGGACCGCAGAAAGAAGGAAAAGCAGTTAACAAGTGCTCAGCATATGTGGGAACTCCTTTAAGACGTTTGGAAAAGCATTCCAGGTGAAGCTGGTTGAGAGAATGCCAAGCGTGTGCAAAACTATAATGAAGGTAAAGGGTGGCAACTTTGAAGAATCAAATATATTTTGATTTGTTTAACACTTTTTTTGCATTCTACATGATTCCATATGTGTTATTTCATTGTTTTGATGTCTTCACTATTATTCTACAATGTAGAAAATAGTAAAAATTAAGATAAACCCTTGAATGAGTAGGTGTGTCCAAACTTTTGACTGGTACTGTATATGTACATGTGATGTGACCCATGCAGGAATCAAACCCACACCATTGTGTTTCCAGACCCATTCGCTACCCCACTAAGCCCTTGCAACCACAACTTGATGACAGTGACACTACATGGCAACTTCTCAGTCCTCTCAGCCCTTATCCACCCGATAGTGCAGTTCTAAATGCAGATGTCCTCGGAGCTGTGTGGGCATCTATGGAACAACAGCTGAGGGCCAGATCAGCTAGCTAGGACTTACTGTACTTGTCACTCCACTTGGCAAAGGCAGTGGTAATACACAGAGTTGAATTTGTCTCTGTGTTCTTCAGTGAAAAGGCCTTGACCTCGACAGTCAGAGCGCTGGTGTTACAAGGGTCTGGTCAGTGCCTGTGAGGATGGACGGCGGGGGGGGGGGGGGGGGTTGGGCTGTGTGTGTGTGTGTGCGTACGTGCGTGTATGTGTGTGTGTGTGTGTGTGTGTGTGTGTGTGTGTGTGTGTGTGTGTGTGTGTGTGTGTGTGTGTGTGTGTGTGTGTGTGTGTGTGTGCGTACGTGTGTGATGTGTGTGATGTGTGCATGTGTGCGTGTGTGCGTGCACTAGTTTGAATAGGGGGCAGTAGCAGGACACAGCACCCCAGGGGAAATGACCTCTCTGTACCCAGAGTGCACCAGGATTATAGCCAGACAGGAAGTGCTGCATAAATACATGGAATAGAGTAGGAGCCAAATAGTGGGAGTACAAAAGCTGTAGAACATACGCACATCCAGGTACTTTCCACAGGTGCTGGAGTTGTAGGCAAACTCATGGACAACAGAAAGGAAAACGCTGCACTGCTCCTGCTCCCAGGTGATATTTATTTACAACAACGTTTTGACCCCTAGGTTTTCATCAAGCATCCATATCCCAGGTGGGGGTGGAAGGTCCTGTATATAGGGGCAGTGCTCAGTGACGCTGGGTGAATTTCGCCCCGCCTCAAGGGTCTTCCGGTCTAACCCGGGTCTGTAGTGACGCCTCTACAACTGAAATGCAGCGCATTAGATGACTGAGCCACTCGGAAGGCCCCATATTGCACTCTAACACAGCAGAGCCATTCATACTGCACTGTAACACAGCAGAGCAATTCACACTGCACTGTAACACAGCAGAGCCATTCATATTGAACTCTAACACAGCAGAGCCAATCATATTGCACTGTAACACAGCAGAGCCATTTATATTGAACTCTAACACAGCAGAGGCATTCATATTGAACTCTAACACAGCAGAGCCATTCATATTGAACTCTAACACAGCATAGGCAACAAAAAATGGGATAAGTAGGCTAAATCAACAGTTATAAATATGTAAATTAAAATGTCATAAATATAAAACTACAGTTGAAGTCGGAAGTTTACATACACTTAGGTAGGAGTCATTAAAAGTCATTTTTCAACCACTCCACAAATTTCTTGTCAACAAACTATAGTTTTGGCAAGTCGGTTAAGACATCTACTTTGTGCATGACACAAGTAATTTTTCCAACAATTGTTTACAGACAGATTATTTCACTTGTAATTCATTATCACAATTCCAGTGGGTCAGAAGTTTACATACACTAAGTTGACTGTGCCTTTAAACAGCTGGGAAAATTCCAGAAATAATGTCATGGCTTTAGAAGCTTAAGATAAGCTAATTTACATAATTTGAGTCAATTGGAGGTGTACCTAAGGATATATTTCAATGCCTACCTTCAAACTCAGTGCCTCTTTGCTTGACATCATGGGAAAATCAAAAGAAATCAGCCAAGACCTCAGCAAAAAATTGTAGACCTCCACAAGTCTGGTTCATCCTTGGGAGCAATTTCCAAACACCTGAAGGTACCACGTTCATCGGTACAAACAATCGTACGCAAGTATAAACACCATGGGACCACGCAGCCGCCATACCGCTAAGGAAGGAGACGCGTTCTGTCTCCTAGAGATGAACGCACTTTGGTGCGAAAAGTGCAAATCAATCCCAGAACAACAGCAGAGGACCTTGTGAAGATGCTGGAGGAAACAGGTAAAAATGTATCTATATCCACAGTATAACGAGTCCTATATCGATAAAAAAAAATAAAAAAAACCAGACTACGGTTTGCAACTGCACATGGGGACAAAGATTGTAGTTTTTGGAGAAATGTCCTCTGGTCTGATGAATTAAAAATAGAACTGTTTGGCCATAATGACCATCGTTATGTTTGGAGGAGAAAGGGGAGGCTTGCAAGCAGACGAACACCACCCCAACCTTGAAACACAAGGGTGGCAGCATCATGTTGTGGGCGTGCTTTGCTGCAAGAAGGATCGGTGCACTTCACAAAATAGATGGCATCATGAGGAAAGAAAAATTATGTAGATATATTGAAGCTACATCTCAAGACACCAGTCAGGAAGTTAAAGCTTGGTAGCAAATGGGTTTTCCGAATGGAAAATGACCCCAAGCATACTTCTAAAGTTGTCGTAAAATTGCTTAAGGACAACAAAGTCAAGGTATTGGAGTGGCCATCACAAAGCCCTGATGTCAATCACATAGAAAATTTGTGGGCAGAACTGAAAAAGCACGTGTGAGTAAGGAGGCCTAAAAACCTGACTCAGTTACACCAGCTCTGTCAGGAGGAATTTGAAAAAATTAATTTAACTTATTGTGGGAAGCTTGTGGAAGGCTAGCCGAAACATTTGACCCAAGTTAAACAATTCAAAGGCAATGCTACCGAATACTAATTCAGTGTATGTAAACTTCTGACCCACTGGGAATGTGATGAAAGAAATCAAAGCTGAAATAAATAATTCTCTACTATTATTCTGACATTTCACATTCTTAAAATAAAGTGGTGAATTAACTGACCTAAGACAGGGAATTCTTACTAGGTTTAAATGTCAGGAATTATGAAAAACTGAGTTTAAATGTATTTTTGCTAAGGTGTATGACTTCAACTGTATGTATTCAGACCCTTTGCTATGAGACCCGAAATTGAGCTCAGGTCCATGCTGTTTCCATTGATCATCCTTGAGATGTTTCTACAACTTGATTGGAGTCCACCTGTGGTAAATTCAATTGATTGGACATGATTAGGAAAGGCACACACCTGTCTTTATAAGGGCCCATAGCTGACCGTTTTAACGCTTTTGACTTGAGGTTATTGTTTGTAGAGGTGCCAGGTAGGTTGTGCCTACCAGAGAAAATATTGCTTTCTCCTTTTGGTTTGTGAGGGAATGAATCCCTTCTGGTCCGTCAAGTCTACACCAATACAAAGGACTCAGCCGTGAAGTGGTAGGTTACACAAGCTCACAGACCGGGACCGCCAAGTCTTGAAGTGCGTAGTGCGTACAATTCATCTGTCCTCGGTTGTAACACTCACTACCAAGTTCCAAACTGCCTCTGGAAGCAACGTCAGCACAATAACTGTTTGTTGGGAGCTTCATGAAATGGGTTTCCATGGCCGAGCAGCCGAACACAAGGCTAAGATCACCATGCACAATGCCAAGTGTCGGCTGAAGTGGTGTAAAGCTCACTGCCATTGGACTCTGGAGCAGTGGAAACACGTTCTCTGCAGTGATGAATCACGCTGAACCATCTGGCAGTCCGACAGACAAACCTGGGTTTGGCAGATTCCAGGTAAATGCATTGTATCAACTGTAAAGTTTGGTGGAGGAGGAAAAATGATCTAGGGCTGTTTTCATGGTTCGGGATAGGCCCCTTAGTTACAGTAAAGGGAACTCTTAATGCTACAGCATTACATTCCTGACGATTCTGTGCTTCCAACTTTGTGTCAATAGTTTGGGGAAGGCCCTTTCCTCTTTCAGCATAAAAATTCCCCCATGCACAAAGTGAGGTCCATACAGAAATGGTTTGTCAAGATCGGTGCGGAAGAACTGACCTGCACAGACCTCAACCCCATCGAACACCTTTGGGATGAATTGGAATGCAGACTGCGAGCCAGGCCTAATCATCCAACATCAATGCCATACCTCACTAATGCTCTTGTGGCTGAATGGAAGCAAGTCCCCGCGGCAATGTTCCAACATCTAGTGGAAAGCCTTCCCAGAAGAGTGGACGCTTTTATAGCAACAAAGGGGGTACCAACTCCATATTGATTTTTGAATGAGATGTTCGACGAGCTGATGTCCACATACTTTTGACCATGTAGTGTATTTTATGGAAATAGTCTAAAGGAAAATGAGAACTCACTAATTAACTAATTGGTTGTTGCCTTAAAATGATTAACAAAGGTTTGAAATAGCAACAGGGCCCGCGCGCGGTTGAAGCGAGTCGCTGTCCATGGTGCTGAACTGAGCGTTCCTACTTGTAGCTCGCTGTATCTAGCAATTCAAGCCGCACAATATGCATCTTGGCATAGCGACAATGACGCTTCGGTCTGACGCTGCAGGGACGAAATCCCAGCGACCACGCTGCTTAGCCCTGAGCAAGAGATCTCAGGAGATGGGCATGAATCCCATGCGCTGCCCGCAGCCACAACATCCCTGTCAGACAGCGTGCAAGAAGGGAAATCGGTAAGCGCGCGAGGACATGCAGGAGAAGGCTGTAGCGGGCAGGTGCGAGTAGCAGTAACACAACCACATCACTTTGCCATAGTGGCGGCTCGTGCGGACGCGGGCTGACTTTTAAACAGAAGCCTCCGGGGACATTATGTTTGTCAGAGTGTGTTGTCAACATTAGATGACATCCGCTTTGAGGAACGGCCCATCGTGATCACTCGAAGACGGTCTCGCGACTATTCAAACAATGACTGACAAGACATTGGCTGTTTAGGCTTATGCTATACCTTACTAAAATATACTAGGCAACCTTCTCAATCAATAACTGGTAATTTGAATGGGTCAAAAACTACCGCCCCTTGCAGCCCTATTGATTGGCCTTGTAAGTGATTGATTGAACCCCGACTCTCTTACATTTACCGAGGAAGACATGTTGGGGTGTCAGCCGTTTAAAAGGTCATAGAGGTACCGAAATCCCCTGTGTGTTCTAGGCCTATACAGCTAGTTGGGAGATAGTGTATGTGTAGGAGTACATATTAATAGACTCCCTTAAAACCACGAATGCTGGGAATTTTAAAACGAGCTCATGTCATAGGCCTACACATCCTACAAAATAGCCGTTACTGAAAGTAAAGCAACACTTATTTTTAAGGGACCCCCAGAGGAAAAATGAATCGGGAGCTTTTTGTAGCCTAGTTACTGTGTTAATTTATCCTATAGTTTAATTGATGTAACCAATAGAAGGAGTAGGCTACCTCTCTCTAAATGAAACCGTTCGCTGTCGAGAGACTGACACCATATCCAACAACACTTCTGGTCATATATACCGGCTAACGTGTGTTTTGTTTGTAGCACTACGCCTCAAGCTGTTGCATATAGATGTGGACTATTTGTATTAAATAGGTTCACATATGACACAGCAAACTAAGGGAACCCAACCATTCACCTTATATTATTATTACACCAACACTCACGCTCGCCGGTTCTCAGTGAAATTGGCCTTAATACACGCCATCCAGTGATTATGTTGTTTGTTTGACCACGAGGGTCGTGCAATAGGCCAATATTCTGGGTAAAAGTCTGTGATTTAAATGTCAATTCGAATCTGTCATGTGTTTCATTTTGCTTAGAATGAATATTTTGGGTCCGAATTGCCATGTTTGTGAAGAAAGGGGCAACAGGGTGCCACTGCCAAAGGGTCAACACAACGTATCCATGAAGCACAAACAGGGCCAGTCTCTGAACCATTAAAGGCTACAACAATGAGACGTGAACGGATCATTTCTCCTTTCTTCTCCACTACAAACAACAAGTATCTTACCATATCTTAAAACGTGCGGCATCCCGCGAGAGTATCCCAGAAACAGCATCAGAAGCGGGAGCAGCAGTCTGAGGTTGAACCTGAAAACGAGACTAGTTATCAGCGGGGAGGTAATCTTCATGTTGTTTGTAAAATGCACAGTGGTGATCCCCCGTACGCTTTTGATTCGCCCGGAATTCGGTCTACGGTCTTTCGGCAGGGTGATGGCAGCCCACGCGCAGGATCACGGCATGGTCACTCGCGCTTCCCCTAAATCCATTAGCAGTCCCGGCATGATTCCCTACTTCACTGCGCCAAGAAACGATCCTCCAGTTCAAGAGACGGCGGGACATCCATGACGGGCGTTACAAACCGGTGGGGGCCCATACATGGGCCGGTGCCTAGCGGAGGTGAGACACGGGCAGCCGGATACCCACACGTGAAGAGCGTTGGTAGGGGAGCAGCGGAGAGCGCCAAGCAGAGCTGAATCGCAATAGCAGCCTATGAGGCACTTTATGTTGCCTACTCTCACATTATACTGCACTGCTGCACAGCCTCTGACGTCGAGCCAAGGTTAGTGTGAGCGCGCGCGCCAGAGAAATATCCTACAGAAGAGGGGGAATGGAAGGGTGAGAGGCAAAGAGCGAGAGAGAGAGAGAGAGAGAGAGAGAGAGAGAGAGAGAGAGAGAGAGACAGAGAGAATGTGTCACAGGTTCCGCCGTCAACAGTGTTCCACATATCCTTATCTGCATCCCAAATTAACTGCTCTTTTACAACGTTATGAGTTCCTCGGTTAATACCATCCACCCACCCGTTTTGATTATGTAACGCTTGTGCGCGTTTTTACATCGTTCTGCGCAAGTAGCCTATCCACACAGAGCAAGACTGTTCTCTCAGGGTCATAACCACTGTCGCTATGTAATGGAACGCCAGACTATAGCGTCTCATCGTCTGTGAACTATGATTTAGGCGTAATGGTGTGACTGTGGAAGACGTTCCTGGTGGATTGTACTGCTCCACAACAGCTTACCCATTCATCCAAAGGATGATGTGAAACATAAATTGGGCCACCATTCACCATTCTATATCATTTTCTTCTTTGCTATATATTGTCTTCTGTTATTGAAAGTGATGGTATTCAATAATAAACACGATGGTCTGAAAACGGTCTGAAAACACAAGCATCGATGTTTGCAGAAAAGTGCAGTTGAATAGCTTAGAAACACGCTGGTCATTTATTTCAGCACCAATCACTACCCCTCTGCGAATTTCAGCACCATGGACAGCGACGCTGTGACCCAGGCTGCATTCTCTGTAACAAGCTTAAGGCAGTAAATTGGTGCTCTACGGAAAACAAGCTCCTCATTAGGCTAAATCAACCAGAATGTTGTAATGTGTGTTCCCTTCACGTTTTCAGACATTTGGTTGTAGGCCTATGTTGGACAAGCCATGCGGGTACACCATGAACTGAGTAAGAGATGCTAGTCTTTGAATTGGCTTTAAATTGTCCGTTTAGAACACATTCAGAGACGTGGCAATATGATGATTGTTCGCTGTTAGTGTAACTACATCCTTTCAAGGAATGAGTGCCAATTTTCTGAACATTGGGCTTTATGTCATATGAACAATGCACTCTAAGATCAAAACATAATTTCCATCTAGGCTTCAGAATCAGATCAATAAAACTGCTTCCAATTTTGTATAACCTTATGAGATAGGCCACGAAGACTTACAGCATATTAAACTATTGTTGGCTTACTTTTGCCATTGCTGACATTTGATGAAAGTACAAAAAAACGAATAGGCCTTTTAACCAAATGCAGCTTACTTATTTCTTTCCTTGTACACATGTGAGAGGGAAAGACTTGAGTCAATGGTGAGAATTGAAATTGGCAGAGAGGAGCGAACCCATAACACCAGCTATCGACAGTATCCGCCCTGGAGGCACGAATATTTAACCTATGCAAATTACTTCACTTTAGACTTAAAAGCCTTCCAAGATCTGATCGCACCGCGTGTATGCCTATCAACCGCCTCACAACCGCCACTGGAAAGCCAAAGACTCACGAACTAACTGCATAAAGAGATATGTGTCACCATGACAACCGATTAAAATCTGTGTAGATTTAGGAAAGCAATAATTGCTTAGAGTTAGTTAAAATATCACGTTTATATGTGAGTACCCCAACTGCATCGGCATGGAATGCAGGTGCAAAGGTTATAGATGTTTACAGTGCGTGCAAACGTTATCAGAGCCCGAGCCCCAAGTGTGCAATTCAGCCAGGGCTGATGATGAACCGCGGTAGGTAACCTACAGCAAAAAGGCCCCGCAATGAGTGGGTAGAGTGGCGATGAGAAGGGATTTAATCTTCTGCACCGAATGCACGGAGATATGAAAGAACTCTTTGATCTTTGCCCAACTCCTCCACCATAGCCCCAACCCACTGGATGAACAGTGTCATTGTATGTGGTCTCAAGTTTGAAGAAGTGAATGACTGGTGTGTGTGCGTGCGTGTGCGTGCGTGCGCGCGCGCGTGTGTTTGTGTGTGTGTGTGTGTGTGTGTGTGTGTGTGTGAGAGAGAGAGAGAGAGAGAGAGAGAGAGAGAGAGAGAGAGAGAGAGAGAGAGAGAGAGAGAGAAACTGCACTGTGCTTGTGTGTGTGTTTCCTAGAAACAGCAGCCGCAGTACAAAGAGTGTTTGAGTTAATTAGATGCAAATCTGCTTACATCAACCAAGGCACTTTTCCCTAACCCTTGATCATTGGGAGAGTCAATAGGTCTCTATTCAAACGTGTTCTGAATAGCCTATGTAAACACCAATATTGCCTGCAAAAAAGTACAAAGACACATGATCGATCGTTATCTAAGCACTTACAAACAACCAAAATAAAACCAAAACTTGGATAAAATGGGTAGTAGTGTGAACGTTCATACGACACTGGGTTGGGAATTTGGTTGCGTGTCTACACAGACGCACACTCTCTGACTGCGAGGTGAGAATATCAAACACACCGAAGCACTCGCCATCCCACCATCTGTGCCATTACCATAATTATGGAGAAAAGCAGGGTTTCACTAAGCCTCACACCCAGCATGAAATGAATGCTTATTGAGCTTAGGGGAGAAGACATCGACTGATAGAGAGAAAATGCTGCTGAAACCGCTACTGGTAATTCACCACTGGTGAAACATCGCCCTCTGTCTTGTAATATAAGTACCTCAGGTAGGTGGTCATAAAGCCAGATTGGGATCTGTAGATGAATGTCTGCAACAGTGCATCTATCCAGCTAGTGTAGGATTGATGGTGCTGTTGATGTTGGGGGATAGGATGGTGGAGATGGAGCAGATTTATATGGAGGGAAGCAGCAGAGGGTCCTTGGGTTTTCTATTTCTAATTGTTATGGGTCCAACACAAATCCATGGTACGTTCTCAAGTTGCCAGAGCTATCGGAAATACGAGATTACGACTTTGAAGTTTCACCTGAATGACAATTCAAGTCGTAATTACAAGCGGGAAACCCAGAGAAAAAAATGACATACTCGAGTTGTTACGTTTCACCGCTGACCGTTCACCTTTTCAACAACAAATCAGTTTCTGACACATGCAAATTTGTCAACGTGGATAATGTAGCTAGTTGGATTATATGGTTAATGTTAAGCAAGCTTGTTAAATTTATTACTAGCAATGTGAGCTAGCTCGTCTAGCTAGCAGAAATGTTATTGGTTAAAGAATTGTTCCGACATCAAAAGCACTTGAACACCAAATCATATCAGTCGTACGACTTCCTGATTGGGAAGTTTCCCCCTTCCAACGACCACATGAATGCAGCACCAGTGTGTCTTTTCGGGGTTTGTAGTTCCTGCTTTAGGGCCTACATGAAACCAGTGTGTGTTTTAGGTTCTTTGTAGTACATATTACTAAATCCAGGCTTGGCTGTGTGACAACATAGAGTACTGGTCAAAAGATTGAACACACCTACTCATTCAGGGTTTTTCTTTATTTTGACTATTTTCTACATTGTAGAATAATAGTGAAGACATCAAACTATGAAATAACACATATGGAATAATGTAGTAACCAAAAAGTGTTAAACAAATCAAAATATATTTTATATTTGAGATTCTTCAAAGTTGCCACCCTTTGCCTTGATGACAGCTTTGCACACTCTTGGCATTCTCTCATCCAGCTTCATGAGTCACCTGGAATGCCTTTCAATGAACAGGTGTGCCTTGATAAAAGCGATTTTGTATAATTTCTTTCCTTCTTAATGCATTTGAGACAATCAGATGTGCTGTGACAAGGTAGGGGTAGTACACAGAAGATAGCCCTATCTGGTAAAAGACTAAGTCCATATTATGGCAAGACAGCTCAAATAAGCAAAGAGAAACAACAGTTCATCATTACTTTAAGACATGAAGGTCAGTCAATGCGGAACATTTCAAGAGTTTTGAAAGTTTCTTCAAGTGCAGTTGCAAAAACCATTAAGCGCTATGATGACACTGGCACTTATGAGGACCGTTACAGGAAAAGAAGACCCAGAGATACCTCTGCTGCAGAGGAAAAGTTCATTATAGTTAACTGCACCTCAGATTGCACCCAAAATAAATTCTTCAGAGTTCAAGTAACAGACACATCTCAACATCAACTGTTCAAAGGATATGGTGTTAATCAGCCGTTCAGGGTCGAATTGCTGCAAATAAACCACTACTAAAGGACACCAATAATAACAAGAAACATGAGCAATGGACATTAGACCGGTGAAAAACTGTCCTTTGGTCTGATGAGTCCAAATGTGAGATTTTTGGTTCCAACCGCCGTGTCTTTGTGAGACGCAGAGTAGGTGAACAGATGATCTCTGCATGTGTGGTTCCCACCGTGAAGCATGGAGGAGGAGGTGTGACGGTGTGGGGGTGCTTTGCTGGTGACACTGTCAGTAATTTATTTAGAATTCAAGGCACACTTCACCAGCATGGCTACCACAGCAATACACCATTCCATCTTGATTGTGCAGTATGCATACAGTTGAAGTCAGAATTGACATACACAGAATTGACATACATCGACATATGTCGATATAGGACTCGTTTTACTGTGGATATAGATACGTTTGTACCTGTTTCCTCCAGCATCTTCACAAGGTCCTTTGCTTTTGTTCTGGGATTGATTTGCACTTTTCGCACCAAAGTACGTTCATCTCTAGGAGACAGAACGCGTCTTCTTCCTGAGCGGTATGACGGCTGCGTTGTCCCATGGTGTTTATACTTGCATACGATTGTTTGTACAGATGAACGTGGTACCTTCTGGCGTTTGGAAATTGCTCGCAAGGATGACCCAGACTTGTGGAGGTTTTTTTTCTGAGGTCTTGGCTGATTTCTTTTGATTTTCCCATGATGTCAAGAAAAGAGGCACTGAGTTTGAAGGTAGGCCTTGAAATACATCCACAGGTTCACCTCCAATTGACTCAAATTATGTCAATTAGCCTATCAGAAGCTTCTAAAGCCATGACATAATTTTCTGTAATTTTGCAAGGTGTTTAAAGGCACAGTCAACTTAGTGAATGTAAACTTCTGACCCCCTTGAATTGTGATACAGTGAATTATAAGTGAAATAATCTGTCTGTAAACCAATTGTTGGAAAAATGACTTGTGTCATGCACAAAGTAGATGTCCTCACCGACTTGCCAAAGCTATAGTCATTTAACAAGAAATTTGTGGAGTGGTTGAAAAACCAGTTTTAACAACTACAACCTAAGTGTATGTAAACTTCCGACTTCAACTGTATATACTTAACAAAAATATGAAGGCAACATGCAACCTTTTTAACGATTTTACTGAATTTACAGGTCATATAAGGAAAGCAGTCAATTGAAATATATTCCTTTGGCCCTAATCAATGTATTTCACATGACTGGTCAGGGGGGCAGCCATGGGTGGGCCTGGGAAGGCATATTCCCATCTACTTGGGAGCCAGGTCCAGCCAATTACAGTGAGTTTTTCCCCACAAAGGGCTTTATTACAGACAGAAATACTCCTCAGTTTCATCAGCTGTCTGGGTGGCTGGTCTTAGACGGTACCTTATTTGAAGAAGCTAGATGTGGAGTTCCTGGGCTGGTGTGGTTATACGTGGTCTGCTGTTGTGAGGACGGTTGGACATACTGACAAATTCTCTAAAACAACGTTGGAGGCTGCTTATAGAAGATAAATTAACATTAAATTATCTGGCAAATGCTCTGGTGGACATTCCTGCAGTCAGCTTATTTTGTTGTGTTTGTGTGTCTGTGTGTGTGTGTGTGTGTGTGTGTGTGCACACGTATGTAAGGGAAACCGTCTCTCTCTCTCCCTGCCCTATTTCTCTCTCTCTCCCCCTTCTCTCTCTCAATCCCCCTCTCTCTCTCAATCCCCCTCTCTCTCACCCCCTTTTCTCTCTCTCTCCCCCTTCTCACTCTCTCTCTCTCTCTCTCTCTCTCTCTCACACGCTCCCTGAAAACATGAGATATTTGTGGCATTGTGTTGTGTGACAAAAAGGCACATTTTAAAGTGGTATTTTATTGTCCCCAGCACAAGGTGCACCTGTGTAATGATAATGCTGTGAAATCTGCTTCTGTCAGGTGGATTAATTATCTTGGCAAAGGAGAAATGCTAATTAACAGGGATGTAAACAAATTTGAGAGAAATAAGCTTTTTGTGCATATGGAACATTTCTGGGATCTTTTATTTCAGCTCATGAAACACTTTACATGTTGTGTTAATATTTTTTTCAGTATGTTTTAGGAGAGGAGTTCAATGAGGTCTGTTTGTACCAATCCACTTGTCAATACTGCTATATTGAAGAGTGGCTCTATTGTGAGTGGGCCAATTATGAATGTGGGTTTAAAACAGTTTCCATAATGCATTTTGGAGGGCTTTTAGCCTACCGTAGGCAAAGGGAAGATCACATACATGAACATCTCTCTCTCTCTAACTCTCTCTCACTCGCTCTCTCGCGCTCTCTCTCTGCGATGACAGAGGCAAGGAAACCATGGAAACGGGTGCCTGATGCATTGTGAATGGTGAAAAGACACTGAAAGAGAACATGCTCATACACGTTAGCCACACAATATGTTAGAAGAGCCCTTGTAGAGGTATTGCTACAGTGTTGTGTTTAATACACATGGCAGCAATTGTAATGCTAAAGTGGGACATTCAACAGGTTTTTCAAATGCTTAGGGTTATATATTCCCATAATTTAGCAGATACATGGCCTACCATATCATATTTTCTGCCTTCACATCAATTATTATTTTTTACTTAAATTAGGCAAGTCAGTTAAGAAGCCCTCCTGTTCTCCACTCATTACCTGTATTAACTGCACCCGTTTTAACTCGTTACCTGTATAAAAGACACCTGTCCACACACTCAATCAAACAGACTACAACCTCTCCACAATGGTCAAGACCAGAGAGCTGTGTAAGGACATCAGGGATAAAATTGTAGACCTGCACAAGGCTGGGATGAGCCACAGGACAATAGGCAAGCAGCTTGGTGAGAAGGCAACAACTGTTGGTGCAATTATTAGAAAATGGAAGAAGTTCAAGATGACGGTCAATCACCCTCGGTCTGGGGCTCCATGCAAGATCTCACCTCGTGGGGCATCAATGATCATGAGGAGGGTGAGGGATCAACCCAGAACTACACGACAGGACCTGCTCAATGACCTGAAGAGAGCTGGGACCACAGTCTCAAAGAAAACCATTAGTAACACATTACGCCGTCATGGATTAAAATCCTGCAGCGCACGCAAGATCCCCCTGCTCAAGCCAGCACATGTCCAGGCCCGTCTGAAGTTTGCCAATGACCATCTGGATGATCCAGAGGAGGAATGGGAGAAGGTCATGTGGTCTGATGAGACAAAAATAGAGCTTTTTGGTCTAAACTCCACTCGCCGTGTTTGGAGGAAGAAGAAGGATGAGTACAACCCCAAGACCTCATCCCAACCGTGAAGCATGGAGGCAGAAACATCATTCTTTGGGGGTGCTTTTCTGCAAAGGGGACAGGACGACTGCACCGTATTGAGGGGAGGATGGATGGGGCCATGTATCGCGAGATCTTGGCCAACAACCTCCTTCCCTCAGTAAGAGCATTGAAGATGGGTCATGGCTGGGTCTTCCATCATGACAACGACCCGAAAACACACAGCCAGGGAAACTAAGGAGTGGCTCCGTAAGAAGCATCTCAAGGTCCTGGAGTGGCCTAGCCAGTCTCCAGACCTGAACCCAATAGAAAATCTTTGGAGAGAGCTGAAAGTCCTTATTGCCCAGCGACAGCCCCGAAACCTGAAGGATCTGTATGGAGGAGTGGGCCAAAATCCCTGCTGGAGTGTGTGCAAACTTGGTCAAGAACTACAGGAAACGTATGATCTCTGTAATTGCAAACAAAGGTTTCTGTACCAAATATTAATTTCTGCTTTTCTGATGAATCAAATACTTATGTCATGCAATAAAATGCAAATTAATTACGTAAAAATCATACAATGTGATTTTCTGGATTTTACAATAAAAATTACAGACCTCTACATGCTTTGTAAGTAGGAAAACCTGCAAATCGGCAGTGTATCAAATACTTGTTCTCCCCACTGTATATTAATTGTCAATTCTAGATACTCCCCCCCCCCCCCCCCCCCCCGGACAAGCTCCCTGGGGGGAGTGAGCCTCTAGGTCAGATACTATGAAAGACAAGTTTCAACATCAGAGGGGACATACAATGGTTCCAGACACTGCCGTACTCCTCCCATCAATGGGAAAAGGAGGGAGTGACTGGTGTACAGACCTTGTGGAGCCCTTCACATGGTTTAACAGATACCCTCACATATGAAGACAATCCTGACCTCTCCCCTCTCTGGGCCCCACGTGACTTTTCCCACATAAGCATATTTATGAAAGTAGATAAAACATCTTATTTATCAATGTTACCTAACTAATTCTGATTCAGCTACAACATATGTCCACCTGTCTCTAGTGTTGCTGTTGTTTAAAAAGACTATAGATATGTCTACCTGTCTCTAGTGTTGCTGTTGTTTAAAAAGACTATAGATATGTCTACCTGTCTCTAGTGTTGCTGTTGTTTAAAAAGACTATAGATATGTCTACCTGTCTCTAGTGTTGCTGTTGTTTAAAAAGACTATAGATATGTCTACCTGTCTCTAGTGTTGCTGTTGTTTAAAAAGACTATAGATATGTCTACCTGTCTCTAGTGTTGCTGTTGTTTAAAAAGACTATAGATATGTCTACCTGTCTCTAGTGTTGCTGTTGTTTAAAAAGACTATAGATATGTCTACCTGTCCTTTCACTAACTGAAGCAGATTAATTTCTTCTCCCGATGATATCATTCAAAAACTTCTAAATGACTTTCCCATTCCAGATCCTACTGATATCACGTTAGGGTTGTTCCACCTCATAAAGCACAAGAAAGAGGATTTCAACACCAACCATCTAATCTCAACCATGAGATTAGCATTCCTGCAACATTGATTTGTTGAAATATAATTTGATCTCTGAGACCATTTTAATTAATAGGTTTCATATAATATCCAATAATGATAGTACCTAACATCCGATATGGATCAAACTTTTTTCTAACAATGAGTAAGACATTCAAAGAAGTGGTCAAAAGCTACCCACGGACCCCAAGCCAATTCCACCCCAACAAGGAGCATATAGAATCACTTCTCTATGTTTGAGAAGTAGTATGGAGCTGCAGCTTGGCATATTGTTTCTTTGTTCACCCTCTCTCCCTCTCCCTTTCTCCCTCTTTCTACTTTCCCTCTCACCCTCTCTCCCTCTCCCTCTCCCTCTCTCCCCTTTCCCTCTCACCCTCTCTCCCTCTCACCCTCTCTCCCTCTCTCCCTTTCTCCCTCTCTCCCTCTCCCTTTCTCCCTCTCTCCCATTTTCCCTCTCACCCTCTCCCTCTCACCCTCTCTCCCTCTCTCCCTTTCTCCCTCTCTCCCATTTTCCCTCTCACGCTCTCTCCCTCTCCCTTTCACCCTCTCACCCACTCCCTTTCTTACTCTCACCCTCTCACCCTTTCTCCCTCCCACCCTCTCACCCAGTCTCCCTCTCACCCAGTCTCCCTCACCCTCTCCCTCTCACCCTCTCCCTCTCACCCTCTCACCTTTTCTCCCTCTCCCTCTCCCTCTCTCCCTCTCACCCAGTCTTCCTCTCACCCTTTATTCTGTGTATGGTGTATGTGTCGAGCAGTAACGTCCAAGACCATTTCCTCCTCAGGAACAATGTAGACTTTACACACCATCTTAGCCTACACCAAATCAATTTGACTATGATTGACATAATGTGGTAATCCTTTATTTTACAGCTCAGTAAGTACTAGTTTGTTGTTTACAGGTGGGTCTTATCCTTAATGCTGATTGGTTAAAACCTCATTCCAGCCGGGGGTCTATTCCACGAGTTACCACCGGCTCAATCTGTGACGTTAAAATGCATATTTACTCTGTTCCATCTGACTGCGCAATCCACTGTCTCATCAGCCCAGTCAAGCAATTTATAAACTTGATCTGCACTATAAAAATAAACAGATTAAGTAATGTTTTTAACCACATGGCTCTAACAGCAATGGCCCATACTGTATGTCTGAGGTGGCTCTGTAAATTAGCTAGTCCACCGAGAGAAAGTCAGGCATTCTGCAGAGGCGATATTTAGTCAGCTGAGACAGTAATTAGGACCTCTGCACCCTGTCACTTTGAGTTAGCGCTGTCGGATGCTAGCTGATACCCTGAGCCCTCCCTCCCTGTCTCTCCCTCCCTGTCTCTCCCTCCCTGTCTCTCTCTCCCTGTCTTTCCCTCCCTGTCTCTCCCTCCCTGTCTCTATCTCCCTGTCTCTCCTTCCCTGTCTCTCCCTCCCTGTCTCTCACTGTCTCTCCCTCCCTGTCTCTCCCTCCCTGTCTCTCTCTCCCAGCCTCTCCCTCCCTGTCTCTCCCTCCCTGTCTCTATCTCCCTGTCTCTCTCTCCCTGTCTCTCCCTCCCTGTCTCTCCCCCCCTGTCTCTATCTCCCTCCCTGTCTCTCCCTCCCTGTCTCTCCCTCCCTGTCTCTATCTCCCTGTCTCTCCTTCCCTGTCTCTCCCTCCCTGTCTCTCCCTCCCTGTCTCTCCCTCCCTCCCTGTCTCTCCCTCCCTCCCTGTCTCTCCCTCCCTGGCTCTCCCCGTCTCATCCTCCCTGTCTCTCCCTCCCTGTCTCTCCCTGTCTCTCCCTCCCTGTCTCTCCCTCCCTGTCTCTCCCTCCCTGTCTCTATCTCCCTGTCTCTCCTTCCCTGTCTCTCCCTCCCTGTCTCTCCATCCCTGTCTCTCCCTCCCTGTCTCTCCCTCCCTGTCTCTCCATCCCTCCATGTCTCTCCCTCCCTGTCTCTCCCTCCCTGGCTCTCCCCGTCTCATCCTCCCTGTCTCTCCCTCCCTGTTTCTCCCTCCCTGTCTCTCCCTCCCTGTCTCTCCCTCCCTGTCTCTCTCTCCCTGTCTCTCTCTCCCTGTCTCTCTCTCCCTGTCTCTCTCTCCCTGTCTCTCCCTCCCTGTCTCTCCCTCCCTGTCTCTCCCTCCCTGAGCCCTCCCTCCATGTCTCTCCCTCCCTGACTCTATCTCCCTGTCTCTCCCTCCCTGTCTCTCTCTCCCTGTCTCTCCCTCACTGTCCCTATCTCCCTGTCTCTCCCTCACTGTCTCCCCCTCCCTGTCTCTCCCTCCCTGTCTCTCTCTCCCTCCCTGTCTCTCTCTCCCTGTCTTTCCCTCCCTGTCTCTCCTTGTCTCTCCCTCCCTGTCTCTCCCTCCATGTCTCTCCCTCCCTGTCTCTATCTCCCTGTCTCTCCCTCCCTGTCTCTATCTCCCTGTCTCTCCCTCCCTGTCTCTCCCTCCCTGTCTCTATCTCCCTGTCTCTCCTTCCTGTCTCTCCCTCCCTGTCTCTCCCTCCCTGTCTCTCTCTCCCTCCCTGTCTCTCCCTCCCTGTCTCTCCCTCCCTGTCTCTCCCCGTCTCTCCCTCCCTGTCTCTCCCTCCCTGTCTCTCCCCGTCTCTCCCTCCCTGTCTCTCCCTCACTGTCTCTCTCTCTCCCTGTCTCTCTCTCCCTGTCTCTCTCTCCCTGTCTCTCCCTCCCTCTCTCTCCCTCCCTGTCTCTCCCTCCCTGTCTCTCCCTCCCTAAGCCCTCCCTCCATGTCTCTCCCTCCCTGTCTCTCTCTCGCTGTCTCTCCCTCCCTGTCTCTCCCTCCCTGTCTCTCCCTGTCTCTCCCTCACTGTCTCTCTCTCCCTGTCTCTCTCTCCCTGTCTCTCCCTCCCTGTCTCTCCCTGTCTCTCCCTCCCTGTCTCTCCCTCCATGTCTCTCCCTCCCTGTCTCTATCTCCCTGTCTCTCTCTCCCTGTCTCTACCTCCCTGTATCTATCTCCCTGTCTCTCCCTCCCTGTCTATCTCTCCCTGTCTCTCCCTCCCTGTCTCTATCTCCCTGTCTCTCCTTCCCTGTCTCTCCCTCCCTGTCTCTCCCTGTCTCTCCCTCCCTGTCTCTCCCTCCCTGTCTCTCTCTCCCAGCCTCTCCCTACCTGTCTCTCCCTCCCTGTCTCTATCTCCCTGTCTCTCTCTCCCTGTCTCTCCCTCCCTGTCTCTCCCCCCCTGTCTCTATCTCCCTCCCTGTCTCTCCCTCCCTGTCTCTCCCCGTCTCACCCTCCCTGTCTCTATCTCCCTGTCTCTCCCTCCCTGTCTCTCCCTCCCTGTCTCTCCCTCCCCGTCTCTCTCTCCCTCCCTGTCTCTCCCTCCCTGTCTCTCCCCGTCTTTCCCTCACTGTCTCTCCCTCCCTGTCTCTCCCTCCCTGTCGCTCCCCGTCTCTCTCTCTCTGTCTTTCCCTCCCTGTCTCTCCCTCCCTGTCTCTCTCTCTCGCTGTCTCTCCCTCCATGTCTCTCCCTCCCTGTCTCTCCCTCCCTGTCTCTCTCTCCCTGTCTCTCCCTCCCTCTCTCTCCCTCCCTGTCTCTCTCTCCCAGCCTCTCCCTACCTGTCTCTCCCTCCCTGTCTCTATCTCCCTGTCTCTCTCTCCCTGTCTCTCCCTCCCTGTCTCTCCCCCCCTGTCTCTATCTCCCTCCCTGTCTCTCCCTCCCTGTCTCTCCCCGTCTCACCCTCCCTGTCTCTATCTCCCTGTCTCTCCCTCCCTGTCTCTCCCTCCCTGTCTCTCCCTCCCCGTCTCTCTCTCCCTCCCTGTCTCTCCCTCCCTGTCTCTCCCCGTCTTTCCCTCACTGTCTCTCCCTCCCTGTCTCTCCCTCCCTGTCGCTCCCCGTCTCTCTCTCTCTGTCTTTCCCTCCCTGTCTCTCCCTCCCTGTCTCTCCCTCCATGTCTCTCCCTCCCTGTCTCTCCCTCCCTGTCTCTCCCTGTCTCTCCCTCCCTGTCTCTCCCTCCCTGTCTCTCCCTCCCTGTCTCTCCCCGTCTTTCCCTCACTGTCTCTCCCTCCCTGTCTCTCCCTCCCTGTCGCTCCCCGTCTCTCTCTCTCTGTCTTTCCCTCCCTGTCTCTCCCTCCCTGTCTCTCTCTCTCGCTGTCTCTCCCTCCATGTCTCTCCCTCCCTGTCTCTCCCTCCCTGTCTCTCCCTGTCTCTCCCTCACTGTCTCTCCCTCCCTGTCTCTCCCTCCCTGTCGCTCCCCGTCTCTCTCTCTCTGTCTTTCCCTCCCTGTCTCTCCCTCCCTGTCGCTCTCTCTCGCTGTCTCTCCCTCCATGTCTCTCCCTCCCTGTCTCTCCCTCCCTGTCTCTCGCTGTCTCTCCCTCCATGTCTCTCCCTCCCTGTCTCTCCCTCCCTGTCTCTCCCTGTCTCTCCCTCCCTGTCTCTCCCTCCCTGTCTCTCCCTCCCTGTCTCTCCCTCCCTGTCTCTCCCTCCCTGTCTCTCCCTCCCTGTCTCTCCCTGTCTCTCCCTCAGAGTCTGCAGATTAACTGATGGTGGGGAGAGAGTCTGCAGGTTAACTGATGGTGGGGAGAGAGTCTGCAGGTTAACTGATGGTGGGGAGAGAGTCTGTAGATTAACTGATGGTGGGGAGAGAGTCTGCAGGTTAACTGATGGTGGGGAGAGAGTCTGCAGGTCTGCAGGTTAACTGATGGTGGGGAGAGAGTCTGCAGCTCTTCAGGTTAACTGATGGTGGGGAGAGAGTCTGCAGGTTAACTGATGGTGGGGAGAGAGTCTGTAGATTAACTGATGGTGGGGAGAGAGTCTGCAGGTTAACTGATGGTGGGGAGAGAGTCTGCAGGTTAACTGATGGTGGGGAGAGAGTCTGTAGATTAACTGATGGTGGGGAGAGAGTCTGCAGGTTAACTGATGGTGGGGAGAGAGCCTGCAGATTAACGGATGGTGAGGAGAGAGTCTGCAGGTTAACTGATGGTGGGGAGAGAGTCTGTAGATTAACTGATGGTGGGGAGAGAGTTTGCAGGTTAGTTGATGGTGGGGAGAGAGTCTGCAGGTTAACTGATGGTGGGGAGAGAGTCTGCAGGTTAGCTGATGGTGGGGAGAGAGTCTGCAGATCTGCAGATTAACGGATGGTGGGGAGAGAGTCTGCAGGTTAACTGATGGTGGGGAGAGAGTCTGCAGGTTAACTGATGGTGGGGAGAGAGTCTGCAGGTTAACTGATGGTGGGGAGAGAGTCTGTAGATTAACTGATGGTGGGGAGAGAGTCTGCAGGTTAACTGATGGTGGGGAGAGAGTCTGCAGATTAACTGATAGTGGGGAGAGAGTCTGCAGGTTAACTGATGGTGGGGAGAGAGTCTGCAGGTCTGCAGGTTAACTGATGGTGGGGAGAGAGTCTGCAGGTTAACTGATGTTGGGGAGAGAGTCTGCAGGTTAACTGATGGTGGGGAGAGAGTCTGCAGGTTAACTGATGGTGGGGAGAGAGTCTGCAGGTTAACTGATGGTGGGGAGAGAGTCTGCAGGTTAACTGATGCTGGGGAGAGAGTCTGCAGGTTAACTGATGCTGGGGAGAGAGTCTGCAGGTTAACTGATGGTGGGGAGAGAGTCTGCAGGTTAACTGATGGTGGGGAGAGAGTCTGCAGGTTAACTGATGCTGGGGAGAGAGTCTGCAGGTTAACTGATGGTGGGGAGAGAGTCTGCAGGTTAACTGATGGTGGGGAGAGAGTCTGCAGGTCTGCAGGTTAACTGATGGTGGGGAGAGAGTCTGCAGGTTAACTGATGCTGGGGAGAGAGTCTGTAGATTAACTGATGGTGGGGAGAGAGTCTGTAGATTAACTGATGGTGGGGAGAGAGTCTGTAGATTAACTGATGGTGGGGAGAGAGTCTGCAGGTTAACTGATGGTGGGGAGAGAGTCTGTAGATTAACTGATGGTGGGGAGAGAGTCTGCAGATTAACTGATGGTGGGGAGAGAGTCTGCAGGTCTGCAGGTTAACTGATGGTGGGGAGAGAGTCTGCAGGTCTGCAGGTTAACTGATGGTGGGGAGAGAGTCTGCAGGTCTGCAGGTTAACTGATGGTGGGGAGAGAGTCTGCAGCTCTTCAGGTTAACTGATGGTGGGGAGAGAGTCTGCAGGTTAACTGATGGTGGGGAGAGAGTCTGCAGATTAACTGATGGTGGGGAGAGAGTCTGCAGGTTAGTTGATGGTGGGGAGAGAGTCTGCAGATTAATTGATGGTGGGGAGAGAGTCTGCAGGTTAACTGATGGTGGGGAGAGAGTCTGTAGATTAACTGATGGTGGGGAGAGAGTCTGTAGATTAACTGATGGTGGGGAGAGAGTCTGTAGATTAACTGATGGTGGGGAGAGAGTCTGCAGGTTAACTGATGGTGGGGAGAGAGTCTGCAGGTTAACTGATGGTGGGGAGAGAGTCTGTAGATTAACTGATGGTGGGGAGAGAGTCTGCAGGTTAACTGATGGTGGGGAGAGAGTCTGTAGATTAACTGATGGTGGGGAGAGAGTCTGCAGGTTAGTTGATGGTGGGGAGAGAGTCTGCAGATCTGCAGATTAACGGATGGTGGGGAGAGAGTCTGCAGATTAACTGATGGTGGGGAGAGAGTCTGCAGATTAACTGATGGTGGGGAGAGAGTCTGCAGATTAACTGATAGTGGGGAGAGAGTCTGCAGGTTAACTGATGGTGGGGAGAGAGTCTGCAGGTCTGCAGGTTAACTGATGGTGGGGAGAGAGTCTGCAGGTTAACTGATGTTGGGGAGAGAGTCTGCAGGTTAACTGATGGTGGGGAGAGAGTCTGCAGGTTAACTGATGGTGGGGAGAGAGTCTGCAGGTTAACTGATGGTGGGGAGAGAGTCTGCAGGTTAACTGATGCTGGGGAGAGAGTCTGCAGGTTAACTGATGCTGGGGAGAGAGTCTGCAGGTTAACTGATGGTGGGGAGAGAGTCTGCAGGTTAACTGATGGTGGGGAGAGAGTCTGCAGGTTAACTGATGCTGGGGAGAGAGTCTGCAGGTTAACTGATGGTGGGGAGAGAGTCTGCAGGTTAACTGATGGTGGGGAGAGAGTCTGCAGGTCTGCAGGTTAACTGATGGTGGGGAGAGAGTCTGCAGGTTAACTGATGCTGGGGAGAGAGTCTGTAGATTAACTGATGGTGGGGAGAGAGTCTGTAGATTAACTGATGGTGGGGAGAGAGTCTGTAGATTAACTGATGGTGGGGAGAGAGTCTGCAGGTTAACTGATGGTGGGGAGAGAGTCTGTAGATTAACTGATGGTGGGGAGAGAGTCTGCAGATTAACTGATGGTGGGGAGAGAGTCTGCAGGTCTGCAGGTTAACTGATGGTGGGGAGAGAGTCTGCAGGTCTGCAGGTTAACTGATGGTGGGGAGAGAGTCTGCAGGTCTGCAGGTTAACTGATGGTGGGGAGAGAGTCTGCAGCTCTTCAGGTTAACTGATGGTGGGGAGAGAGTCTGCAGGTTAACTGATGGTGGGGAGAGAGTCTGCAGATTAACTGATGGTGGGGAGAGAGTCTGTAGATTAACTGATGGTGGGGAGAGAGTCTGCAGGTTAACTGATGGTGGGGAGAGAGTCTGCAGGTTAACTGATGGTGGGGAGAGAGTCTGCAGGTTAACTGATGGTGGGGAGAGAGTCTGCAGGTTAACTGATGCTGGGGAGAGAGTCTGCAGGTTAACTGATGCTGGGGAGAGAGTCTGCAGGTTAACTGATGGTGGGGAGAGAGTCTGCAGGTTAACTGATGGTGGGGAGAGAGTCTGCAGGTTAACTGATGCTGGGGAGAGAGTCTGCAGGTTAACTGATGGTGGGGAGAGAGTCTGCAGGTTAACTGATGGTGGGGAGAGAGTCTGCAGGTCTGCAGGTTAACTGATGGTGGGGAGAGAGTCTGCAGGTTAACTGATGCTGGGGAGAGAGTCTGTAGATTAACTGATGGTGGGGAGAGAGTCTGTAGATTAACTGATGGTGGGGAGAGAGTCTGTAGATTAACTGATGGTGGGGAGAGAGTCTGCAGGTTAACTGATGGTGGGGAGAGAGTCTGTAGATTAACTGATGGTGGGGAGAGAGTCTGCAGATTAACTGATGGTGGGGAGAGAGTCTGCAGGTCTGCAGGTTAACTGATGGTGGGGAGAGAGTCTGCAGGTCTGCAGGTTAACTGATGGTGGGGAGAGAGTCTGCAGGTCTGCAGGTTAACTGATGGTGGGGAGAGAGTCTGCAGCTCTTCAGGTTAACTGATGGTGGGGAGAGAGTCTGCAGGTTAACTGATGGTGGGGAGAGAGTCTGCAGATTAACTGATGGTGGGGAGAGAGTCTGTAGATTAACTGATGGTGGGGAGAGAGTCTGTAGATTAACTGATGGTGGGGAGAGAGTCTGCAGGTTAACTGATGGTGGGGAGAGAGTCTGCAGGTCTGCAGGTTAACTGATGGTGGGGAGAGAGTCTTCAGGTTAACTGATGGTGGGGAGAGATTCTGCAGATTAACTGATGGTGGGGAGAGAGTCTGCAGATTAACTGATAGTGGGGAGAGAGTCTGTAGATTAACTGATAGTGGGGAGAGAGTCTGCAGGTTAACTGATGGTGGGGAGAGAGTCTGCAGGTTAACTGATGGTGGGGAGAGAGTCTGCAGATTAACTGATGGTGGGGAGAGAGCCTGCAGGTTAGTTGATGGTTGGGGAGAGAGTCTGCAGATTAACTGATGGTGGGGAGAGAGTCTGCAGATTAATTGATGGTGGAGATTTCAGCATTAGATCTTGGTGTATTGCTGTGTTTTGTGTTTGTACTGTAAAGTGTGTGGGGGGGAACTGTAAACTGTGTGGGTGTGCGGGGGGGTGACAGTAAACTGTGTGAGTGTGTGGGGGGAAACCGTAAACTGTGTATAGGGGTGAACTGTAAACTGTGTATGGGGGGAAACTGTAAACTGTATGAGTGTGTGGGGCGGAACTGTAAACTGTGTTTGGGGGACTGTAAACTGTGGGTGTGTGGGCGGGACTGCAAACTGTATGGGTGTGTGGGGGTGAACTGTAAACTGTGTGGGTGTGTGGGGGGAACTGTAAACTGTGTGGGTGTGTGGGGGGTCTGTAAACTGTGTGGGTTTGTAGGGTGGACTTTAAACTGTGCCGGTGTGTGTGGGGGGAACTGTAAACTGTGAGGGTGTGTGGGGGGAACTGTACACTTTGTGGGTGTGTGGGGGAAAACTGTAAACTGTGTGGGTGTGTGGGGGGAACTGTAAACTGTGTGGAGCGGACTGAAAACTGTGTAGGTGTGTAGGGGGAACTGTAAACTGTGCGGGTGTGTGGGAGGGAACTGTAAACTTTGTGGGATTGTGGGTGGGATCTGTAAACTGTGTAGGTGTGTAGGGGGAACTGTAAACTGTGCGGGTGTGTGGGAGGGAACTGTAAACTTTGTGGGATTGTGGGGGGGATCTGTAAACTGTGTGGGTTTGTGGGGGGAACTGTAAACTGTGTGGGTGTGTGGGGGGAACTATAAACTATAGTTTAGACTACAGACTACACACACACACACACACACACACACACACACACACACACACACACACACACACAGTGGAGATGCTGAAGTTGAGTTATTACCAGGCACCCAGCAGTGTCTGGTTTGCAGGATAAGGACTTCTGCACAGCACAGATCTCAATGTGAATTATGAGAAAACACATCTCCAGTGTGTGTGTGTGTGTGTGTGTGTCTGCCCCGGCATGCGCGTCTTTGTGTTTCTCTGTATTTGTCTGTGTGTGTGTGTGTGTGTGTGTGTGTGTGTGTGTGTGTGTGTAGTCTGGAGCAGAAAAAATGCCAATGCCTGCAGAGAAAAAGCAACTCAGTTACTTTGGCCAAGTAGACTGCCTGCATTGGATGTCTGTTTAATGGTCTATTGTCCTTTTCATTACACACCAGTCTATTGTCCTATTCGCTACAGACCAGTCTATTGTCCTCTTTAATACAGACCAGTCTATTGTCCTCTTCAATACAGACCAGTCTATTGTCCTCTTCAATACAGACCAGTCTATTGTCCTCTTCAATACAGACCAGTCTATTGTCCTCTTCAATACAGACCAGTCTATTGTCCTCTTTAATACAGACCAGTCTATTGTCCTCTTCACTACAGACCGGTCTATGGTCCTCTTCACTACAGACTAGTCTATTGTCCTCTTCACTACAGACCAGTCTATTGTCCTATTCGCTACAGACCAGTCTATTGTCCTATTCGCTACAGACCAGTCTATTGTCCTCTTTAATACAGCCCAGTCTATTGTCCTCTTCACTACAGACCAGTCTATTTTCTTCTTCACTACAGGCCAGTTTATTGTGCTATTCGCTACAGAGCAGTCTGTGGTCCCTTCACTATAGAGCAGTCTATTTTCTTCTTCACTACAGGCCAGTCTATTGTCCTATTCAGTACAGACCAGTCTATTGTCCTCTTCAGTACAGACCATTCTATTGTCCTCTTCACTACAGGCCAGTCTATTTTCCATCCATGAACACTGCTCTCTAAGCCTGGTCCCTGATCAGTTTGTGCTGTCTGACAATGACCATAGGAATTGGCCATAAAAGACAAACAGATCTGGGACCAGCCAACCTCTCTGACATGGATTAGGAGCATAGGGCCTGCCGGAGCTATATTGTAGGCTGCATCCCAAAAAGCACCATATTGCCTAGTGCACTACTTTTGACCAGAGCTCTATAGGCAGGGACCTATTCCCTACAGCCCCATAGGCCCTGGTCTAAAGTAGTGTACTATATAGAGAATAGGGAGCTCCATAGGCCCTCGTCTAAAGTAGTGTACTATATAGAGAATAGGGAGCCCCATAGGCCCTGGTCTAAAGTAGTGTACTATATAGAGAATAGGGAGCCCTATAGGACCTGGTCTAAAGTAATGTACTATATAGAGAATAGAGAGCCCCATAGGCCCTGGTCTAAAGTAGTGTACTATATAGAGAATAGGGAGCTCCATAGGCCCTCGTCTAAAGTAGTGTACTATATAGAGAATAGGGAGCCCCATAGGCCCTGGTCTAAAGTAGTGTACTATATAGAGAATAGGGAGCAATTTGGGACATACTCCTCATAGTACTGAGGGACTTTAGTAGTTTTGTGATCCACAGAGGGACTTTTAGTTCGGACCTGATATGTGTGTAGAAGATATTCGCTCTGTCTCCAGGGAGAGGTCAGAGAGGTCAGAGAGAGAGAGAGAGAGAGAGAGAGAGAGAGAGATTTACACATGTTATAATTTATATTGTATTTTTTGTTTTGTTCGCCCGGTATGAAAATGTGATGCAATCGTTAAGCCCTGCAAAACTGACGTGCTGTTTCCTATTTAACAACAGCAACAGAAATAAATGATGCTCAACTGGGACCACTGGCTGATGTGATTTATTTAGACAAAACACAACGCAAGGAGAGTACGATATACATCTGTTACACTGGTTGTTAGAATTTGGACCAAATTATTTTACAGTGTAATCCTACCAATAGCTCTTTATGGAAGTGAGGTTTGGGGGCCACTCAATGAACTGGACTTTAAAATGTGGGACAAACATCGAATTGAAGCCCAACATGCAGAATTCTGTCGGAAAATTCTACAAGTCCAGAGAAACACACCGACTAATGCATGTAGGGCAGAATGGGGCCGCTTTCCAGTAGTAATGAAAATACAGAAAATATCATTAAAATGTTGGTCCAAATTCAAGTCTGCAATTTAAAGCACTTCAAACCCAAGAGCTGAGCCCAGAAACGAGCCCTCTCAGTCAGCTGGTTTTGGACCTAACCAACCAAGCTGACATCAGCACTGCTTCAAAAGAAAGAATTACAATAAACAAAATCATGAAGCACTCAAAGGACTCACATTTATAACATTGGAAAAATGAAACAAAATTCAGAAGCCGACTAAATTGCTATCTTACCCTAAACTGAGAATATGAATTGGCTGATTATCTCTACTCTGTCAGAGATACGAAGCAGAGACAGATCCTTACCAAGTACAGGCTGAGTGTCCACCGATTGGCAATAGAAACCGGCAGACATAAAAAGACATGGCTACCCAAAGAGGAGCGTGTACGTGGTCACTGCACCACAAGGGAGGTAGAAACAGAGATGCACTTTCTCCTTTACTGTGTGAGAAATATTCCTCACCAAGAGATACATTAGTCACAGAAATGACTACATTTATTCCAAATTTCAACTTAATAAACCCAGAGGAAAAACTAAAAATACTAATGGGAGAAGGAGCAATGGCTCCTCTTGCAGTCAAATATGTATTTTCCTGCCATAGCCTGAGGGACACTGAATAATAACATCTGCATAGTAAACAGTAACTTACTTATTATTACTATTATTGTTATTACTATTATTATTGCTGTTTATCATTCCAAATAGTAGTGGTATGGGTGGTAATGGTAATGATAGCAGTTTAGTGTAGTGGTGGTGGTAGTAGTAGTGGTAATGATGATAGTAGTTGTAGTACTGATGTAATGATGGTAGTAGTAGTAGTAGTGGTAATGATGATGGTAGTTGTAGTACTGATGTAATGATGGTAGTAGTAGTAGTAGTGGTAATGATGATGGTAGTTGCAGTAATGATGTAATGATGGTAGTAGTAGTGCTAATGATGATGGTAGTTGCAGTAATGATGTAACGATGGTAGTAGTAGTGGTAATGATGATGGTAGTTGCAGTAATGATGGTAGTAGTAGTAGTAGTGGTAATGATGATGGTAGTTGCAGTAATGATGGTAGTAGTAGTAGTAGTGGTAATGATGATGGTAGTTGTAGTACTGATGTAATGATGGTAGTAGTAGTGGTAATGATGATAGTAGTTGTAGTACTGATGTAATGATGGTAGTAGTAGTAGTAGTGGTAATGATGATAGTAGTTGCAGTAATGATGTAATGATGGTAGTAGTAGTGGTAATGATGATGGTAGTTGTAGTACTGATGTAATGATGGTAGTAGTAGTAGTAATGATGGTAGTATTAGTGGTAATGATGATGGTAGTTGTAGTACTGATGTAATGATGGTAGTAGTAGTGGTAATGATGGTAGTAGTAGTAGTAGTGGTAATGAAGGTAGTTTCAGTAATGATGTAATGATGGTAGTAGTAGTGGTAATGATGGTAGTTGCAGTAATGATGTGATGATGGTAGTAGTAGTGGTAATGATGATAGTAGTAGTGGTAATAATGATAGTAGTTGTAGTAATGATGTAATGATGGTAGTAGTAGTAGTAGTAGTGGTAATGATGGTAGTTTCAATAATGATGTAATGATGGTAGTAGTAGTAGTAGTGGTAATGATGATGGTAGTTGGAGTAATGATGTAATGATGGTAGTAGTAGTAGTAGTGGTAATGATGATAGTAGTTGTAGTAACGATGTAATGATGGTAGTAGTAGTGGTAATGATGATGGTAGTTGTAGTACTGATGTAATGATGGTAGTAGTAGTAGTAGTGGTAATGATGATGGTAGTTGCAGTAATGATGTAATGATGGTAGTAGTAGTGGTAATGATGATAGTAGTAGTGGTAATAATGATAGTAGTTGTAGTAATGATGTAATGATGGTAGTAGTAGTAGTAGTAGTGGTAATGATGATGGTAGTTGCAGTAATGATGTAATGATGGTAGTAGTAGTGGTAATGATGGTAGTTTCAATAATGATGTAATGATGGTAGTAGTAGTAGTAGTGGTAATGATGATGGTAGTTGCAGTAATGATGGTAGTAGTAGTAGTAGTGGCAATGATGATGGTAGTTGTAGTACTGATGTAATGATGGTAGTAGTAGTGGTAATGATGATAGTAGTTGTAGTACTGATGTAATGATGGTAGTAGTAGCAGTAGTGGTAATGATGATAGTAGTTGCAGTAATGATGTAATGATGGTAGTAGTAGTAGTAGTGGTAATGATGATGGTAGTTGCAGTAATGATGTAATGATGGTAGTAGTAGTAGTAGTGGTAATGATGATAGTAGTTGTAGTACTGATGTAATGATGGTAGTAGTAGTAGTAGTGGTAATGATGATAGTAGTTGCAGTAATGATGTAATGATGGTAGTAGTAGTAGTAGTGGTAATGATGATAGTAGTTGTAGTACTGATGTAATGATGGTAGTAGTAGTAGTAGTGGTAATGATGATGGTAGTTGTAGTACTGATGTAATGATGGTAGTAGTAGTAGTAGTAGTGGTAATGATGATAGTAGTTGTAGTAATGATGTAATGATGGTAGTAGTAGTAGTAGTGGTAATGATGATAGTAGTAGTGTTAATGATGATAGTATTTGTAGTACTGATGTAATGATGGTACTAGTAGTGGTAATGATGATAGTAGTTGTAGTAATGATGTAATGATGGTAGTAGTAGTGGTAATGATGATTGTAGTTGCAGTAATGATGTAATTATGGTAGTAGTAGTAGTGGTAATGATGATTGTAGTTGCAGTAATGATGTAATGATGGTAGTAGTAGCAGTAGTGGTAATGATGATGGTAGTTGCAGTAATGATGTAATGATGGTAGTAGTAGTAGTAGTGGTAATGATGGTAGTAGTAGTGGTAATGATGGTAGTTGCAGTAATGATGTGATGATGGTAGTAGTAGTGGTAATGATGATAGTAGTAGTGGTAATAATGATAGTAGTTGTAGTAATGATGTAATGATGGTAGTAGTAGTAGTAGTAGTGGTAATGATGGTAGTTTCAATAATGATGTAATGATGGTAGTAGTAGTAGTAGTGGTAATGATGATGGTAGTTGGAGTAATGATGTAATGATGGTAGTAGTAGTAGTAGTGGTAATGATGATAGTAGTTGTAGTAACGATGTAATGATGGTAGTAGTAGTGGTAATGATGATGGTAGTTGTAGTACTGATGTAATGATGGTAGTAGTAGTAGTAGTGGTAATGATGATGGTAGTTGCAGTAATGATGTAATGATGGTAGTAGTAGTGGTAATGATGATAGTAGTAGTGGTAATAATGATAGTAGTTGTAGTAATGATGTAATGATGGTAGTGGTAGTAGTAGTAGTGGTAATGATGATGGTAGTTGCAGTAATGATGTAATGATGGTAGTAGTAGTGGTAATGATGGTAGTTTCAATAATGATGTAATGATGGTAGTAGTAGTAGTAGTGGTAATGATGATGGTAGTTGCAGTAATGATGGTAGTAGTAGTAGTAGTGGTAATGATGATGGTAGTTGTAGTACTGATGTAATGATGGTAGTAGTAGTGGTAATGATGATAGTAGTTGTAGTACTGATGTAATGATGGTAGTAGTAGCAGTAGTGGTAATGATGATAGTAGTTGCAGTAATGATGTAATGATGGTAGTAGTAGTAGTAGTGGTAATGATGATGGTAGTTGCAGTAATGATGTAATGATGGTAGTAGTAGTAGTAGTGGTAATGATGATAGTAGTTGTAGTACTGATGTAATGATGGTAGTAGTAGTAGTAGTGGTAATGATGATAGTAGTTGCAGTAATGATGTAATGATGGTAGTAGTAGTAGTAGTGGTAATGATGATAGTAGTTGTAGTACTGATGTAATGATGGTAGTAGTAGTAGTAGTGGTAATGATGATGGTAGTTGTAGTACTGATGTAATGATGGTAGTAGTAGTAGTAGTGGTAATGATGATAGTAGTTGTAGTAATGATGGTAGTAGTAGTAGTAGTGGTAATGATGATAGTAGTAGTGTTAATGATGATAGTATTTGTAGTACTGATGTAATGATGGTAGTAGTAGTGGTAATGATGATAGTAGTTGTAGTAATGATGTAATGATAGTAGTAGTAGTGGTAATGATGATTGTAGTTGCAGTAATGATGTAATTATGGTAGTAGTAGTAGTAGTGGTAATGATGATTGTAGTTGCAGTAATGATGTAATGATGGTAGTAGTAGCAGTAGTGGAAATGATGATGGTAGTTGCAGTAATGATGTAATTATGGTAGTAGTAGTAGTAGTGGTAATGATGATAATAGTTGTAGTAATGATGTAATGATGGTAGTAGTAGTAGCAGTGGTAATGATGATAGTAGTAGTGTTAATGATGATAGTAGTTGTAGTACTGATGTAATGGTGAAGATGACCGTTATTTAGTTATAAGTTAGTTATAGTTTCATTTTCCATATTTATATTTTTATATTTATTATATTTCTACTATTGACTGTTACCATTTTATTGTTAGAGAGAGAGACAGACAGACAGACAGACAGACAGACAGACAGACAGACGGTTTCCCTTACATATGTGCACGCGCACACACACACACACACACACACACACACACACACACACAGTCATATCCCATTTAAAACACAAAACACATTCCCAGAATGATGTGGTGACTCACCCTGTATATTGAATAAACCACAACTGCTCTACCAAAAATCCCACTGACTCTTCCCAGCAGACACTGAAAGGGACTGACAGCACTCGGCTTAAGAGATCCAGGTATCAGTTCCACAAACTGGGACTGACAGAGTCTAACACCCATCCTTAGACAGCCAGGAACCAGCTCCACAAACTGGGGTTGGCATTATCCTACACCCAGCTAGACACAGCTAGAAATTAGCCCCACAAACTAGTAATGACATAGACCAACGCCCTAGAGCAGGAAGGAATCAGCTCCACAAACTGGCAATGACAAAGACCAACACCCTAGAGCAGGAATGAATCAGCTCCACAAACTGGCAATGACAAAGACCAACACCCTAGAGCAGGAATGAATCGGCTCCACAAACTGGCAATGACATAGACCAACACGCTAGAGCAGGAAGGAATCATCTCCACAAACTGGCAATGACAAAGACCAACACCCTAGAGCAGGAATGAATCGGCTCCACAAACTGGCAATGACAAAGACCAACACGCTAGAGCAGGAAGGAATCAGCTCCACAAACTGGCAATGACAAAGACCAACACGCTAGAGCAGGAAGGAATCAGCTCCACAAACTGGCAATGACAAAGACCAACACCCTAGAGCAGGAAGGAATCAGCTCCACAAACTGGCAATGACAAAGACCAACACCCTAGAGCAGGAAGGAATCAGCTCCACAAACTGGCAATGACAAAGACCAACACCCTAGAGCAGGAAGGAATCAGCTCCACAAACTGGCAATGACAAAGACCAACACGCTAGAGCAGGAAGGAATCAGCTCCACAAACTGGCAATGACAAAGACCAACACCCTAGAGCAGGAAGGAATCAGCTCCACAAACTGGCAATGACAAAGACCAACACCCTAGAGCAGGAAGGAATCAGCTCCACAAACTGGCAATGACAAAGACCAACACCCTAGAGCAGGAAGGAATCAGCTCCACAAACTGGCAATGACAAAGACCAACACCCTAGAGCAGGAAGGAATCAGCTCCACAAACTGGCAATGACAAAGACCAACACACTAGAGCAGGAAGGAATCAGCTCCACAAACTGGCAATGACAAAGACCAACACCCTAGAGCAGGAAGGAATCAGCTCCACAAACTGGCAATGACAAAGACCAACACCCTAGAGCAGGAAGGAATCAGCTCCACAAACTGGCAATGACAAAGACCAACACCCTAGAGCAGGAATGAATCGGCTCCACAAACTGGCAATGACAAAGACCAACACACTAGAGCAGGAAGGAATCAGCTCCTCAAACTGGGACTGAAAGAGCCTGAACAGCCACCAAGCTGGAACACAGACACAAACAAGCTGGTAAGACTAACATCACTGTCAGATTGTCAATAACCTGAGATTCTTCTCACCCACCACTTTCGGTACAAGCTCAACGTGTCCCATTCATATCTCAGCAGCCATGCTTTGATAGGTTTTCAGCCCCGTATTGCCCAAGTCAGCAGAATTCTCCCAAGGCTGCTGTTGTGATGGGCAAAAGAGATGCTGGGCTCATCTGCGCATCTAACCGCCACAACCCAGCTTGCTTGCTTTGCTGCATTTTGTAAGGGGTTTGTGGTTTGCTTTTTATTTCATTTTTAGATCAAAGGGTAAAGGTGTACAGAAATGACTACATTCATCTGAAAATAGATCTTAGAAAGTTTGGGCCTTACCAAATTCCTTCTCAGGAAGTTTTGTGGGGGTGCGTTGGTCTGTATCATGTTAGATCAGATGAGTAAAATGGTAATCACACAACTTCTAGGAAATGTAAACTGTTTTTTGTTGTAAATAGTTACGTTACAGCTTTATTAAAAAATGTATTAAATAATCCCCCCCCCCCTCAATCTACACACAATATCCCACAATGACGGAGCAAAAACAGGTTTTCAGAAATATTTTCAAAAAATTACAAAAATTAAATATAACATTTACATAAGTATTCAGACCCTTTACTCAGTGCTTTGTTGAAGCAACTTTGGCAGAGATTACAGCCTTGAGTCTTCCTGGGTATGTATGACTCTACAAGCTTGGCACACCTGTATTTAGGGAGTTTCTCCCATTCTTCTTTGCAGATCCTCTCAAGCTCTGTCAGGTTGGATGGGGAGAGTCTCTGCACAGCTATTTTCAGGTCTCTCCAGAGATGTTCGATCAGGTTCAGGTCCGGGCTCTGGTTGTGCCTCTCAAGGATATTCAGAGACTTGTCCCGAAGCCATTCCTGCATTGTCTTGGCTGTGTGCTTAAGGTCATTGTCCTGTTGGAAGGTGAACCTCTGCCCCAGTCTAAGGTCCTAAGCCTCTGGAGCACGTTTTCATCAAGGGTCTCTCTGTACTTTGCTCTGTTCATCTTTCCCTTAATCCAGACTGGTCTCCCAGTCCCTGCCTCTGAAAAACATTCCCACAGCATGATCCTGCCACCACCACAGTTCACACTTGGCATTCAATCAGGTTTCTCATGGTCTGAGAGTCCTTTAGGTGCCTTTTGGCAAACTCCAAGCGGGCTGTCATGTACCTTTTACTGAGGAGTGGCATCCATCTGGCCACTCTACCATAAAGCCTGATTGGTGGAGTGCTGCAGAGATGGTTGTCCTTCTGAAAGGTTCTCCCATCTCCACAGAGTAACTCTGGAGCTCTGTCAGAGTGGCCATCAGGTTCTTGTCACCTCCCCGATTGCTCAGTTTGGCTGGGCGCCCAGGTCTAGGAAGAATCTTGGTGGTTCCAAACTCCTTCCATTTAAGAATGATGGAGGCCACTGTGTTCTTGGGGACCTTCAATGCTGCAGACATTGTTTTGGTACTCTTCCCCAGGTCTGTGCCTCAACAAAATTCTGTCTCGGAGCTCTACGAACAATTCCTTCAACCTCATGGCTTGGTTTTTGCTCTGACCTGCACTGTCAACTGTGGGACCTTATATAGACAGGTGTGTGTCGTTCCAAATCATGTCCAAACAAGTTGTAGAAACATCTCAAGGATGATCAATGGAAACAGGATACACCTGAGCTTAATTTTGAGTCTCATAGCTAAGTGTCTGAATACTAATGTGAATAAAGTTGCTCAAAACCTGTTTTCACTTTGTCATTATGGGGTATTGTGTGTAGATTGATGAGGAGCACATTTAATTTAATCATTTTTAGAATAAGTGTATCACGTAACAAAATGTGGAAAAAGGGAAGGGGTCTGAATACTTTCCGAATGCACTGTACAGTATGTACCATGCAAATAAAGTGAGTGAGAAAAGGTAGAAGAATGAAAAGCAAACAGACTTGATCTTTCCCCCTCTGTTCTGGGTGTGCTGTAATGAGGTCAGCCTGGTGAGGCCGTCTCTCTCCTTATTTCTCCCCTTCCCTCTCTCCTATCCTCCATAAATCACCACTGAATATAGATCCACCCTCCCACAAAAAAGTGGTTGAATCATTATTGTTATCATGTCATTTCAAGCCCAAAATAAAATACGCTGACGTTGAATCGAAGTGGAAAACTGATTGGATTTGAAAAAGTAATCAATATAAGGGACTTTAGTATTTTAACTTCTAACCAAAATACAATGACCAGATGGAATTTGTATTTGAGTTCACATTGAGTTAATTGACAACTCAACCAAGTGTAAATTAAAACTAGATGTTGATCTGACCTCTGTCCGATACACACTATTGCTCTTTCTCTCCTCGCTGGAACAGAGAGGTTGAGTCCATGTGTGTGTGTGTGTGTGTGTGTGTGTGTGTGTGTGTGTGTGTGTGTGTGTGTGTGTGTGTGTGTGTGTGTGTGTGTGTGTGTGTGTGTGTGTGTGTGTGTGTGTGTGTGTGTGTGTGTGTGTGTGTGTGTGTGTGTGTACTCTCCCCAGCTTTCACTGGTCAAACTCCATTTAAACTCGGTCTCTGATGCACTCTTTAAAATGCTTAAATTGCTCTGAAATGTTCTTATGGAGGAGAACGCGGCTGGTGTACTCTCGCAAGCCCCTCTCTGATAATTACAATTTCCATAAACCCTTTTGTGAAATACTTAACAGAAAAAAAAGATGTATTTGAATGCCTTATCCTCACCCACAAGTCAAACATAATTCAACTGAGAATGGAATCACAAAATGAAGCCTGGGTGTACTGTACACCAGTTTAGATACATATATATACTGTATATATATATGAGAGAGACAGAGAGAGAAATATAGAGATGTAGAGAGAGAGAGTGAGCGAGATAAAGAGAAAGAGAAAAGAGAGGGGAGAAACTATAGAGAGAAGGATACAGAGAGAGTGAGAGAGAGAGGGGGGAGATGATAGCGAGAATGAGAGAGAGAGAGAGAGAGAGAGAGAGAGAGAGAGAGAGAGAGAGAGAGAGAGAGAGAGAGAAAGGTGAGAGAGAGAGAGAGAGAGAGAGAGAGAGGGGGGAGATGATAGCGAGAATGAGAGAGAGAGAGAGAGAGAGAGAGAGAGAGAGAGAGAGAGAGAGAGAGAAAGGTGAGAGAGAGAGAGAGAGAGAGAGAGGGGGGAGATGATAGCGAGAATGAGAGAGAGAGAGAGAGAGAGAGAGAGAGAAAGGTGAGAGAGTGAGAGAGAGAGAGAGAGAGAGAGAGAGAGAGAGAGAGAGAGAGAAAGAAAGAAAGAAAAAGAGAGAAGGGGGGAGCTGGTCTTTTTGTGGTAGAGTATTTGGGCAGTTAATCATTTCCTGTTCTATAAATAGGCCCCAGCAGTGGTGGATTATTGGGAGCAGATTAATGGAAGAAGACACTGGAATACTGCAACTTTCCAAACCGTGTACCAGCACAGCTTCCCCTCTCCTCTCTATATCTCTCCCCCACACTCCTATCTCTCTCTCTTTCTCTCTCCTCCCTCTCTCTATTTTCCTTTCTCTGGCATTCTCTCCTTTTCCTTTCTCTCGCTCTTGCTATTCTCCCCTCCTCTCTACGGCCTCTCTCCACCCTCTCTCCCCGTTGTTCTTATTATCTCTCCCTCTCTCATTTTTCCTTTGTCTCTCTCTCTCTCTCTTCTTGCTGTTCATCCACAAAGGAGTCCTGCTGGGGCGCCTGAGATATCCACTGGTTGAATGTCCTTCATGTGACTTAGTAACACACACACACACACACACACACACACACACATACACACACACACACACACACACACACACTGAACAAATATATAAACGGAACACGCAAGAATTTCAAAGATTTTACTGAATTACAGTTCATATATGGATCAGAAAACTAGTCAGTATCTGGTTTGCCTCATGCACCGCAACACATCTCCTTCGCATAGAGTTGGTGCTGTTAATTGTGGCCTGTGGAATGTTGCCCCACTACTCTTCAATGGCTGTGTGAAGTTGCTGGATATTGGCGGGAACTGGAACACACTGTCGTATGCGTCAATCCAGAGCATCCCAAACATGCTCAATTGGTGACATGTCTGGTGAGTATACAGGCCATGGAAGAACTGGGACATTTTCAGCTTCCAGAAATTGTGTACAGATCCTTGCGACATTGGGCTGTGCATTATCATGCTGAAACATGAGGTGATGAAGGCGGATGAATGGCACGACAATGGGCTTCAGGATCTCATCACGGTATCTCTATGCATCCAAATTGCCATCGATAAAATGCAATTGTGCTCATTGTCCGTATCTTATGCCTGCGTGCCCATACCATAACCCCACCACCACCATGGGGCACAATGTTGACATCAGAAAACAGGTTGCACAGACGATGCCATACACGCTGTCTGCCATCTGCCCGGTACAGTTGAAACCGGGATTAATCCGTGAAGAGCACACTTCTCCAGTCGAATGTGAACATTTGCCCACTGAAGTCAGATCAAGACCTTGGTGATTATGACAAGCACTCAGATTAGCTTTCCTGAGACAGTTTGTGCAGAAATTCTCTTGGTTGTGCAAACACAGTTTCATCAGCAGTCCGGGTGGTTAGTCTCAGAGAAGGAGGTCCTGGGCTGGCATGGTTACAGGTGGTCTGCAGTTGTGAGGCCGTTTGGACGTACTGCCAATTTCTCTAAAACAATATTGGAGGCGGCTTATAGTAGGGAAATGAACATTCAGTTCCCTGGCAACAGCTCTGCTGGACATTCCTGCAGTCAGCATGCCAATTGCACTGTACTTTAGGTTGCGTTGATATTTTTGTTCAAAAGTATGTGGACACCCCTTCAAATGAGTGGATTTGGCTATTTCAGCCACACCCGTTGCTGACTGGTGTATAAAATCGAGCTCACAGCCATGCAATCGCCATAGACAAATATTGCCAGCAGAATTACCCATACTGAAGTGGTTAGTGACTTTCAACATGGCACCGTCATAGGATGCCACCTTTCCAACAAGTCAAATTTCTGCCCTGCTAGAGCTGCCCCGGTCAACTGTACGTGCTGTTATTGTGAAGTAGAAACATCTAGGAGCAATAACGTCTCAGCCGTGGGGTCTTAGGCAACACAAGCTCACAGAATGAGACTGACGAGTGCTGAAGCGCCTAGCGTATAAAAATCGCTTGTCCTCGGTTGCAGCATTCACTGCAGAGTTCCAAACTGACTTTGGAAGCAGCGTCAGCACAAAAACTGTTCGTTGGGAGCTTCATGAAATGGGTTTCGATGGCCGAGGATCTGCACACAAGCCTAAGATCACCGTGTGCAGTGCCAAGCATCGGTGGAGCAGTGTAAAGCTCGCTGCCATTAGAATCTGGAGCAGTGGAAACAACGTTCTCTGTGATGAACACTTACCTTAGTGTGATGAATCACGCCTCACCATCTGATAGTCTGACGGACAAATCTAGGTTTGGCGGATGCTTCTAACTGTGTGGCAACAGTTTGGGGAAGGCCCTTTCTTGTTTCAACTTGACAATGCCCCCGTGCACAAAGCAAGGTCCACACCGAAGTGGTTTGTCGAGATCGGTGTGGAAGAGCTTGCCTGGCCTGCACAGAGCCTTGACCTCAACTCCATCAAACATCTTTGGGATAAATTGGAATGCCGACTGCGAGCCAGGCCTAATCGCCCCCAATATCAGTGCCCGACCTCAATAATGCTGTTGTGGCTGAATGGAAGCAAGTTCTTGCAGAAATGTTCCAACATCTAGTGGAAAGCCTTCCCAGAACAGTGGAGGCTGTTATGGGGGACCAACTCCATATTAATGCCCATGATTTTGGAATGAGATGCTCGACGAACTTGGCCAAGGAGTGTATGTTTGACTAGGTGTGTTTCCCTAGAGGAGAGCGAGGTTGCAGGACTCAACCCATCCAGAAAACATTAAAGACACAGCTCTGCTGCTGGGCTCAATCTCACTACTCATCACGCCTTCACATAGTTTAGAGAGAGAGAATGAGCATGAGCGAGACAGCGAGAGAGCAAGAGAGAAAGCACTCACAAGCGCGCACGCACGCACGCACACACACACACACAGTAAAATGTCGAAGTTGTGTTTAAGCCACTAACTCCAAATTGTTAAGGATAGGGTTCAGCTTAAGCATGAACTCTGAAATTGTAAGGTTAGGCACAAACTCTTAATGATTCATTAAGGTAAGTGTTAAAGGGGAATTTCACCCTGGCTCTCTCACTGCGTATAGTCATTACTATATTAACAGCATTAGTTTGTATCAAGTCCTCGAAATCAACTCTCTGGTTCCTCTTTAGAATGTTTGATAAGTCCAAATTTGAATCTACATATCCCCCACACACCTCCTCACGCCCACTCACCCCTCTTACCACCCCAGTCCCCCCTCCCAAACACGGCCAGGAAGAGAGTTATGTCAAGTACCTCCCATCACTCTTTGTTCCTGGCAAGTGAAGTGAGTTGAAGCGAGCAGCAATTCCTTATTCTCACCCCCATCTACTCTCTTTCTCTCACTCTCTCTCAATTCAATTTAAATTTAAGGGGCTTTATTGGCATGGGAAACATATGTTCACATTTCCAAATCATGTGAAATAGATGAATAAAAGTGAAATAAACAAAACAATTACAGTGAACATTACACATACAAAAGTTCCAAAAGAATAAAGACATTTCAAATGTCATTATGTCCATATACAATGTTGTAACGATGTGCAAATAGTTAAAATACAAAAGGGAAAATAAATAAACATAAATATAGGTTGTATTGACAATGGTGTTTGTTCTTCACTGGTTTCCCTTGGGGTCACAAATATTGCTGCTGTGATTGCACACTGTGGTATTTCACCCAACAGATATGGGAATTTATTAAAATTGGATTTGTTTTGAATTCTTTGAGGGTCTGTGTAATGTGAGAAAAATATAATAATATGGTCATACGTGGTTGGCAGGGTAGCCTAGTGGTTAGAGCGTTGGACTAGTAACCGGTAGGTTGCAACCGGTAGGTCTGCCCCTGAACAGGCAGTTAACCCACTAGGCCGTCATTGAAAATAAGAATTAGTTATTAACTGACTTAGTTAAATAAAGGTTTTAAAAAAAATACATTTAGCAGGAGGTTAGGAAGTGCAGCTCAGTTTCCACCTCATTTTATGGGAAGTGCGCACATAGCCTCTCTTTTCTTGAGAGCCAGGTCTGCCTTTGGCGGCTGTACATAGTCAAGATTTCCTTAATTTTGGCTCAGTCACGGTGGTCAGGCATTCTGCCACCGTGTACTCTCTGTTTAGGGCTAAATAGCATTCTAGTTTGCTCTGTTTTTTTGCAAATTCTTTCCAATGTGTCAAGTAATTATCCTTTTGTTTTCCCATGATTTGGTTGGGTCTAATTGTGTTGCTGTCCAGGGGCTCTGTGGGGTGTGTTTGTGAACAGAGCCCCAGGATGAGCTTGCTTAGGGGACTCTTTTCCAGGTTAATTTCTCTGTAGGTGATGGCTTTGTTATGAAAGGTGTGGGAATCGCTTCCTTTTAGGTGGTTGTAGAATTTAACAGTTATTTTCTGGATTTTGATCATTAGTGGGTATCGGCCAAATTCGGCTCTGCGTGCATTATTTTGTGTTTTACGTTTGTCCCATTTTGTGAATTCTTGGTTGGTGAGCGGACCCGAGACCTCACAATTATGGTTGCAAAGATATTTTTAATTGTTTTTACTCAATTAAAAAAAATCTTTACAGAAAAATGCCACAGGCACTATCTGATGTGTGGAGACATTTCACTGCAGCTAATGTAGAATGAAAAGCTGTGTACATTTGCACATACTGTGCCAAATCATATGTGAAGAATGCAACAAAAATGTGGAATAATCTGGCATAAATCAAGTGCATAAAGTTCCCTCAGCGCTCACAACAAGCAACCTCTGACAAAGGTCCCTCTACTTCTATTTGAGGTGAAAATAATGAATCAGACACCTTATCGATAGCAACAGCTCATAGTCCTCCTGGAATCAGAAGGTTTTTTGACTCAATGGAGGAATGTAGTCAGAGAAATGCTGATGAATGTCTTGCTCGAGATGTGTATGCAACTGGTTCACCTCTAATGCTCACAGGCAATGTGTATTGGAAGAGATTTCTGAATGTTCTTCACCCAGCATACACCCCTCCATCCAGACATGCTTTATCTACTCATTTGCTGGATGCAGAGTTCAACAGAGTTTAAGTGAAGGTCAAGCAAATCATAGAGAAAGCAGACTGTATTACAATCATCTCAGATGGGTGGTTGACTGTTCGTGGGCAAGGAATAATTAACTACATCATCTCCACCCCTCAACCAGTATTCTAAAAGAGCACAGACACAAGGGACAACAGACACACCGGTCTCTACATTGCAGATGAGCTGAAGGCAGTTATCAATGACCTTGGACCACAGAAGGTATTTGCACTGCTGACAGACAATGCTGCGAACATGAAGGCTGCTTGGTCTAAAGTGGAGGAGTCCTACCCTCACATCACACCCATTGGCTGTGCTGCTCATGCAGTGAATCTGCTCCTCAAGGACATCATGGCACTGAAAACAATGGATACACTACACTCTACAAGAGAGATAAGGAAATGGTTAGGTATGTGAAGGGTCATCAAGGTATAGCAGCAATCTACCTCACCAAGCAAAGTGAGAAGAATAAGAGCACCACATTGAAGCTGCCCAGTAACACCCATTGGGGTGGTGGTGTCATCATGTTTGAGAGTCTCCTGGAGGGGAAGGAGTCTCTCCAAGAAATGGCCATATCACAGCCTGCCAATATGGACAGCCACATCAAGAGGATCCTCCTGGATGATGCGTTTTGGAAGAGAGTGGTAAGCAGCCTGAAAGTCCTGAAACCTATAACAGTAGCCATTGCATGGGTTGAGGGAGGGTTGAGGGAGACAATACCATCCTGTCTGATGTTCAGACTCTGCTTGCAGATGTAAGAGAAAGAATCCATAGTGCACTGGGGGGGGGGGGGGTCCGACAGTCCAGGTCACAAAGGGCAATCACACAGCTTTTGCTTCTCTCACTCGTCATGCTTCTCTCACTTGTCATGCTTCTCTCACTTATCATGCTTCTCTAACCTATTCTGCCCCTTTGTGCAGGCCACTTCCCCCTTTAGCCCCAAGCACTCCCTGGCTTAACGCCCTCAGCCTTTCCTCGTTGGGGCAGGAAGTCCATATAAGGTGTGGGGGGTGGAGCCAGCTGCATGCAAGATATCTCTCCTCAATTACCACTCCCCTCACCTCTTCCCGACGTCTGCCACACAACACTATCAACAAGGCAGGTCCTACAGGACCTAGTTTTGTCGCACCTTGACTACTGTTCATTCGTGTGGTTAGGTGCCACAAAAAAGGACCTTGGAAAATTGCAACTGGCTCAGAACAGGGCAGCTCGGCTGGCCCTTGGATGTGCAAAGAGAGATAATATTAATAATATGCATGTCAAACTCTCCTGGCTGAAAGTGGAGGAGAGATTGACTTCATCACTACTTTTATTTATGAGAGGTATTAACATGTTGAATGCACCGAGCTGTCTGTCTAAACTACTGGCACACAGCTCGGGCACCCATGCATACCACAAGAGGTCGCTTCACAGTCCCTAAGTCCAGAACAGACTATGGGGGGCACACAGTACTACATAGAGCCATGACTACATGGAACTCTATTCCACATCAAGTAACTGATACCAGCAAGGAAATTGGATTTAAAAACAGAGGAAAAAAAACACCTTATGGAACAGCGGGGACTGTGAAGCAACACAAACATTGGCACAGACACATGGATACACACACACACACGATAACATACGCACTATACATACACATGGATTTAGTACTGTAGATATGTGGTGGGGTGGGGATTATGGGCCTGACGGCACACAGTGTGTAGTGAAATCTGTGAATGTTTGTAATGTTTTTATAATTGTATAACTGCCTTGATTTTGCTGGGCCCCAGGAAGAGTAGCTGCTGCTTTGGCAGCAACTAATGGGGATCCATAATAAATACAAATACAAATGCAATGTGGTAGTCGTGCCAACATATCTCATCAGCCACCTGGTAGAAGGGACTTTGTGGATCTGAGGCTCTTTCCCCTGTTGCCTCCATCATTCTCCAAATCTCACCAACATCAGCTGCCTCAGAGCGCAACTAGTCCCTGTTTGGGAACACACACACCAAAGCACACAATAGGCTGACCAATACAAGGGTTGAAAAATTGGTGGCCATCTGGGCAAATTTGAGGCTTTTTGAGCCTGACAACAAGCCATCCTCAACGAGGTTGGAAAGTGACAGTGAAAATTAGGCCTCAGAGTCTGATATTTAAGAGGTGGACATTGAGGAGGTCCAGGAAGAAGACATGTAATCCTGAGAGGAAGACAACCAATGTCACGACTTCCATCGAAGTCGGTCCCTCTCCTTGTTCGGGCGGCGTTCGGCGGTCAACGTCACCGGCCTTCTAGCCATCGCCGATCCACTTTTCGTTTTCCATTTGTTTTGTCTTTGTCTCACACACCTGGTTTCAATTCCCCAATTACTTGTTCATTATTTAACCCTCTGTTCCCCCATGTTTGTTTGTGAGTGATTGTTTGATGTATTTCGGTCCTTTGTGTGTGCTTAGTATTTTCTTCATGTATTTTTTGTAAGTTGAGTAAAATTACTTTATTACTCATCTCTGCTGTCCTGCGCCTGACTCCTCTGCACCAGCTACACACAGACACTTTACAACCAAAGCTTTAGTTTCTAGACTATCATTTTACAGATGTATATTGAAAACGTTTTTGGGAGATGCGATGGATCATTGGGGATCATTCAATATTCCCTTTTGTTGTTCAGTGAAATCATCCCATGTGAAGACTCAACTCATTTAATTACAGTTCAATCCATAATCCGTATTTTCCACCATAATTTGCAAATAAATTCATTAAAAATCCTACAATGTGATTTTCTGCATTTTTTCCCCTAATTTTGTCTGCCATAATTGAAGTGTACCTATGATGAAAATTACAGGCCACTCTCATCTTTTTAAGTGGGAGAACTTCGACAGTTGGTGGCTGACTAAATACTTTTTGCCCCACTGTATATATATATTATATTGGAAGGATTTAATCATTTGCAATTATGTTTACTTATGATAAAAGGTTTATGTTTCTGTCTCCATATGATATGGTAAATATATCCAATGCAAAAAAACATCTACATTTAAATGGTATTAATATTAATTTGCATATATTTCCATTAATTCCCACCTCTTTTTTTGTTAATTCCCATATTCCTGTTAATTCACACAGAAAGTTTCCACCTCTGAATATTCCAGAAAATGTGCAACCCTACTCACAATCACGACCCTGTGGCAAGAAATGTGTGTTTTTTGCCAATTTAACCTCACACTTGTTGTTTGAGTACATTCATTTTATAATGTTGTATATGTTTCCATTAACACCACTTTTCATCAATTTGTATAGCAGGCCCTCATACCAAATTGAGTCAAAAGCTTTTTTGAAATCAACAAAGCATGAGAAGACTTTGCCTTTGTTTTGTTTTGTTTGTTTGTCAATTAGGGTGTGCAGGGTGAATACGTGGTCTGTCGTACGATACTTTAGTAAAAAGTCAATTTGACATTTGCTCAGTACATTGTTTTCGCTGAAGAAATGTACCAGTCTGCTGTTAATGATAATGCAGAGGATTTTCCCAAGGGTGCTGTTGACGCATATCCCACTGTAGTTGTGGGGGACAAATTTGTCTCCACTTTTGTGGATTGGGATGATCCGTCCTTGGTTCCAAATATTGGGGAATATGCCAGAGCTGAGGATGATGTTAAAGATTTTAAATTGGAATGTGTGGCCCGTATATTTTATCATTTAATTTAGGATAACATCAACCCCACAGACCTTTTTGGGTTAGAGGGTTTGTATTTTGCCCCGTAGTTAATTCAAAGTAATTGGAAAATCAGGTGGGTTTTGGTAGTCTTCAATAGTTGATTCTAAGATTTGCATTTGATCATTTGATATGTTTTTGCTGTTTGTTCTTTGTTACAGATGCAAAGATTGGAGAAGTGGTTCCATTTTGGTTAGAGAGCTCTTCATGTTTCTTTAGAGTTTTCACATTTTTCCAGAAGTGGTTAAGAGATTAAACTAACAAGTAATTAAAGAGCAGCAGTAAAATAACAATAGAGAGACTATATACAGGGGGTTATCGATACAGAGTCAATGTGCGGGGGCACCGGTGTTGAGGTAGTATGTACATGTAGGTAGAGTTGTTAAAGTGACTATGCATAGATGACAACAAAGAGTAGCAGTGGTGTAAAGAGGGGGAGGCGGTTCAATGCAAATAGTCTAGGTAGCCATTTGACTAGATGTTCAAGAGTCTTATGGCTTGGGGGTAGAAGCTGTTTAGAAGCCTCTTGGACCTAGACTTGCACTCCGATACAGCTTGCCATATGGTAGCAGAGAACAGTCTATGACTAGGGTGCCTGGAGTCTTTTTTTTTAGGGCCTTGACACCCCCGGTATAGAGGTCCTGGATGGCAGGAAGCTTAGCCCTGGTGATGTACTGGGCCGTACGCACTACCCTCTGTAGTGTCCCACCTGGCCAACATCCGGTAAAATTGCAGAGCGCTGACACTACCTGGTACAGAGGTCTCCTGAGGGGGAATAGATTTTGTCGTGCCCTATTCATGACTGTCTTGGTGTACTTGGACCATGTTAGTTTGTTGGTGATGTGGACACCAAGGAACTTGAAGCGCTCAACCTACTCCACTGCAGCCCTGTCGATGAGAATGGGGGCATGCTCGGTCATTTTTTCCTGAAGTCCACAATTATCTCCTTTGTCTTGATCACATTGAAGGAGAAGTTGTTGTCCTGGCACCACACGGCCAGGTCTCTGACCTCCTCCCTATAGGCTGTCTAATCGTTGTTGGTGATCAGGCCTACCACTGTTGTGTCATTGGAAAATTAAATGTTGGTGTTGAAGTCGTGCCTGGCCATGCAGTCATGAGTGAACAGGGAGTACAGGAGGGGACTGAGCACACACCCCTGAGAAGCCCCTGTGTTGAGGATCAGCGTGGCGGATGTGTTGTTACCTACTCTTACCACCTGGGGGGCGGCCCGTCAGGAAGTCCAGGATCCAGTTGCAGAGGTAGGTGTTGAGTCCCAGGGTCTTTAGCTTATCGATGAGCTTTGGTGTTGAACGCTGAGCTGTAGTGAATGAATAGCATTCTCACATAGGTGTTCCTTTTGGGCAGTGTGGAGTGCAATAGAGATTGCATCATCTGTGGATCTGTTGGGGCGGTATGCAAATTCGAGTGGGTGTAGAGTTTCTGGGATGATGGTGTTGATGTGAGCCATGACCAGCCTTTCAAAGCACTTCATGGCTACAGACGTGAGTGCTATGGGTCAGTAGTCATTTAGGCAGGTTACATTAGTGTTCTTGGGCACAGGGACTATGGTGCTCTGCTTAAAACTTGTTGGATTTACAGACTCGGACAGGGAGAGGTTGAAAATGTCAGTGAAGAGTCTTGCCTGTTGGTCAGTAACATGGTCGCAATACACGTCCTGGTAATCCGTCTAGCCCTGCTGCCTTGTTAATGTTGACCTGTTTAAAGATCTTACACACATCGGCTGCGGAGAGCGTGATCAAACAGTCTTCCGGAACAGCTGGTGTTCTCAGTGTTATTTGCCTCAAAGCGAGCATATAAGTTGTTTAGCTCTTCTGGTAGGGTCGTGTCACTGGGCAGCTCTCGGCTGTGCTTCCCTTTTGTAGTCTGTAATAGTTTGCGAGCCCTGCCACATCCGACGAGCATCAGTGCTGGTGTAGTACGATTCAATCTTAGTCCAGTATTGATGCTTTGCCTGTTTGATGATTCATCGGAGGGCGTAGCAGGATTTCTAATAAACGTCCGGGTTAGAGTCCTTGTAAGCGTCAGCTCTAGCCTTTAGCTCAGTGCGGATCCTGCCTGTAATCCATGGCTTCTGGTTGGGGTATCTACGTACTGTGACTGTGGGGTTGACGTCATCGATGAAGCCAATGACTGATGTGGTGTACTCCTAAATGCCATCGGAGGAATCCCGGAACATATTCTAGTCTGTGCTAGCAAAACAGTCCTGTAGCTTAGCATCTGCTTCATCTGACCACTTTTTTATTGATCTAGTCACTGGTGCTTCCTGCTTTAATTTTTGCTTTTAAGTAGGAATCAAGAGGATATAATTATTTTCCAAATGGAGGGTGAAGGAGAGCTTTGTATGTATCTTTGTGTATGGAGTGTAGGGTTCTAGAGTTCTTTTTCCTCCGGTTGTACATTTAACACGCTGATAGAAATTTGGTAAAACTGATTTAAGTTTCCCTGCATTAAAGTCCCCGGCAGCTAGGAGCGCTGCCTCTGGGTGAAAGTTTGCTTGTTTGCATCTGGCGAAATACAGCTCATACAATGCTGTCTTCGTGCAAGCCTCTGACTGTGGTGGTATGTAAACAGCTACTAAGAATAGGGCTGAAAACTCTCTCGGTAGGTTGTGTTGTCTACAGCTTATCATGAGATACTCTATCTCAGGCGAACAATAGCTCGAGACTTCCTTAGATATCGTGCACCAGCTGTTATTCACAAAAATACATAGTCCGCGGCCCCTTGTCTTACCAAACGCCGCTGTTCTATCCTGCCCGTACATCGTATAACCAGCCAGCTGTATGTTGATATTGTCGTCGTTCAGCCACGACTCCGTGAAGCATAAGATGTTACAGTTTTCAATGTCCAGTTGGTAGTTTAATCTTCTGTGTAACTCGTCAATTTTATTCTCAGAGGATTGCACGTTTGCTAGCAGAATGGAGGGAAGGGGGGGTTTATTCAATCGCCTACAAATTCTCAGAAGGCAGCCTGCCCTTCGGCCCCTCAGCCCGCCCTTCGGCCCCTATTTTCGGTCATAAGAGACGGTAGCGGCAACATTATGTACGTACAAAATAAGTTTAAAAAATAAGCTCCAAACAACAAAATTAAACAAACAAAAAAACACATCTTCTGTATTGTTTTAGTGTTTCACCATAGTGAAAGCGTAGGCACAGGTTTTCTGGGTATTCTCCATGTTTTTGGTTGGATAGGTTTCTCAATTTATTTCTTAGGTTTTTGCGTTCTTCATCTAACCATGTCATTGTTTTACATTTTCTTAGGTTGTCTGCATTACTTTTTTTGATTTGATAGGGAAGCTGATAGGTCAAATATACTGTTCAGGTCTTCTACTGCCAAGTCTACACTATTTATAGCTGCAGATGTTACACGTTTGCTAAAAAGTGCATAGTAACAATTTAGCAGGTACCAGCCCTCTTCCGGGGTGACGGAACTGATTGAATCGGGTCGGAATCGGTTGTCGGACTCGGCCCGGAATACAAATGAATGACTGGCCAGAATCGGCCCAAGTACATCGGGCCGTTTCCGTCTACCGGAATTCAGCCGACTTTGCCGGCATCTTACCAGAAGCAGCCCGATGCAAATTTAAATAAATGTATACAAAATGACTCTATTTAGTCACTTTAATTATTACTATTATACATTTAATGCATACAAGGATGCCACAGGAGTTGCTACAGTGCGATGGGACAAGGACATCCCAAACGACCATTTGGGCCAGATAACTCACACCGGAATCAGCCCAAGCCTCAAGTAATAGATTTGGGCCAGATAACTCACACCGGAATCGGTCCGAGCTCAATCCCCACATCCTAGCCATAAGTAATACTGCCTAAGGCAGCTCAGACCCGGGCCACATGACGTCGGCCGAATCTGACTCTCAGCCGAGTGCCCCGACTCGCAGTCGGAATCGCCCCAATCCACTGTGTTAGCTGGGAGGCTATCTAACTACCAAGCCAACTCCAGTCATGTGTTTGCTGGTAAACTTAGCTTTAGGTGGCTGGTTGTTTAGTGTTTAGGTGGCTTGCTGTTTAGTATCTATATCTACGACTAAAAAGAGAAGAGGTTTTACAATCAGGACTCTACCTGTAGTTGTTTAGCAGGGTTACCAACTTTTGAAGAAAGCTTGGAGAAGGCTTGGAGTGAGATCTGCTATGTGAATTTCATTTCCACCTAGCACAAACCATGGATGGGGAGACCATTTGTTGTTTTAAAGATCATTGTGGCTTAGGCCTATGACCAGGGTGCAAAATAAAAACCACAGGTCAGATGTATTCGGGATGCAAAATCGAATGACTGTTACTTTGCAATTTTGGGGGGGATGAAATGTACAGTATGCTAATATTTTTTTCCACATATTATTTAGGTGGTTTGACACTTTATTCAGACAGTAATGAAATGAGATAGGCAGACAGGCAAATAAATGCTAGAAACAGTGGGAAGGTTGGAAGCAGGGATTGATCCCTGTTCTCAGGTGGAAAGTTGTATGTGACACAGGTTGGGGATTGTTACCACTACACCAACAGGAAATATTAATGGCTGATGGCAAGGGTTAACCAAAACATAGATTGCAGTCTTGTTGTCCATAGAGTAAGGACACAAACATTTTGTAATTTGGGTGAACTAGCTATCTCTTTAAAATAGGTCTGGAAGAAAACCCTGCTTGCTATCCAGGAGGGTTGGTCACCCCTGATCTATGTTTTCCAAGTGCTGGGTGTTCGAAAATGTTCTTGTTATAACAATTAATTTCTCAATCACCCAACTTTCAAGAACATTTGAATGAATATCAATATTTAGGAGGTTTATGTCTACTAGTTGAATATCCTTGACATCATCTTACTCTACATAGACAAAATATGTATTTATGAGGTGAGTCCCCCTACCATCTCTGCCTAGCATGTGCACAATACTAAACTGTAAAAATTATATTTAATTCCTGGAGTATTTAACATCCAAAAGCTTGTTTGTATGACTTATTCAAAACTGTCCATGAATGGTCAAACACACACATGAGATTTCCAATATGTGATTACACTGGCACATTTGGGAAGAAGTGGAATATTGAAATACGTTTGGGGAATAACACAGTAATTATCCTGTATTTTAGCCCATTGTTAAGAATTAGAATTGTTCTACTGATCAGACTAAATAAAGTAAATAGATAATAAAAATCTACTGATGACAAGATTACATACATCTGCCCCTACACCCTAACCAAATTATTTGTATATTTCTTGTCCCTACTAGAATCAAACGTACTATACACTTTTGGGTTCACAATCTGTTTGACACAATTATTGTTATAGTTCCAAATCAGGTCACCCTGCCAAACTTCCCTGCTACAACATACTGTAGGTCTGTCTGCTGCCTTTTTGTTGTCTCAGCCTTAATGCTAATGGGGAACTAATGCAAGTGCTGATTAAATCGACTGTAGTACATGCTTTCAAAAGGTTGCATTCTGCAATAGGGATGGGAGTAAAAGCAACCAATGTTGCAAACATTGTACATAAAACAGAGCTACTCTTTTTACAGTTAATAAACTCAGCGGAGAACGTGTTCGTTCTCCATTCAGCTCCACTCTAATCTTAAGGGGCATTTCTTTAAAACATGCATCCAATTCCCTTGATCCCAATCATTTGTTTCAATGTGGCGAGGTTCACAGTGCTGTGGCAAGACAGGACAATGATAGAGGTTCCGTTCCACAGATGCTCCGATTTCAAAATAATTTGGAGCGCAGTTGAACAGTTAATGCTCTGATTATACAATGACGAATTAGAAAAATAAAAGCAATATTTTTCAATGCCTGAGATATAAGAGGTGTGCCATGAGAGCGTGAGAAGAGGGTCAAATGTATGTGTCTCACGGCCAATGCGTAAGTGTTGCAAGCTCTGTCTTTAGCTACCTAGCTACCTAAATTAGCAAACAGAAAAATCATTTGATTTCCACCCACTGTAACTGTAGTTGAGGACTTGGTAGACTGTATATGGCTAAAACAAAGACTGCTAACTAAAGGTAATCACAGGGGATGGCTTGAATTTACCACGTCTTGTGTACTTTCTCTAGTTACTTCCTTCTTCTCAGTTAGAGATGACCCAGCATGCTCTGCTCCACATCACCTGTGGGCGAAGCTAAAGCTCTCCTATGATGAACTAATATTTACTCTCAATAGTCCTTCGTACTGTAACACAGTATTATGTTACACAATATGGGTTTCAGCAGATAAACTAAAGTTAGCTAGCTAGCTACGTGGCTTGCAGGAAAAATAACTTACTTAGCTAGCCACTGTATTTGTCTGCCCTCTTGGCTCTAGTTGAGCTTCTAGCTAAATCCAAATCTTTGATTTGAATCCTCTTCGCTATATTCCAGTTGAATGTTACCATGTAGCAACAACAAAAAATGCTCCATCTTCTAATTCATGTTGATGAAGGAATCACTTGAAGCCATTGTGTTTGTTCAGTTCTTTCAGTTTTGCCCAAAGGATTGTGTTGTTAGTCTCCGCCTGCTTTTCAAAAAAGCCTGCCTTCGGGGAGTGATGGGGCCAGAGCACGAAGCACCGACCCAAACGAGTTGGTCTTTTAGAGACTTGAAAAAATGTGTCAGCTTGTACATTTAGCAATTCATGCACTGATAGGACCATCGCAAGCAGACCTTGTAATTGAGACAGGTCCTGTCCCTCTGTGTTGTGTAGCTAGAGACCAACCCTCGTCTTGCATCATAGCTAGAAATGTTACCCCGGTCACGAAACACCCAACTGCCAATCTGTGCAAACAAACAGACAAAAATTGCAAAAACCTAAAAGAAAACCATGAGAACCCATGTTACAGAGCATCAAGACATTTCCCAACGATGGGCACACACACATCATTTATTGAGAATGTCATTACTTTTCAGCAGACCTGCACAGAAACTTTTCAAATGTGGTTTATATAGAGTTTCCACTAAAGGCATCCATTTCTTTCATATTCAAATACAGGTGTCCGAAAAACAAATAATATTTTAAAGTATTTGAATATATGCAAGTTATGTGAAGAACCAAAAACTACAACAGTTAGTTGTAGTCTAAATATATGACCATAAGCATATATTCGGAACGCTCTTAGATATGAATCTTAATATAGCATATAGCCTAGAATAAAATACATGAGGATCATGGAATCACCTCAACATGGAAGTATTGAAAAATCTGTCTACAGACAGAAACAACATTACACAATCTGAAGTCTTACAAGCATTGGAAACAACATTGGGTAAGGACACGGTGGGGACATGTGCGTCTGAGCAATTGTGACGTCGTTAATGTTTGTTGAAATGTATGTATGTCAGTTGAGGCTGGTGGGAGGAGCTATGGGAGGATGCGCTCATTGTAATGGCTGGAATGGAATTATTGGAACGGTAACAAACGCAAACATGGAAAGCACATGTTTGACTCCGTTCCATTGATTCCACTACAGACATTACAATGAGCCCGTCCTCCTGTAGCTCCTCCCACCAGCCTTCGCTGACATATGTAAATGTTAAGTTGTTTTTGTCTATGTATGCACATGTTTATTGCAAAAAAGAAAAAAACATCACAAAAAAAAAGGAATCACCGCAACATTGGAGTGGACCACTTTTGCTGCTTTACAATGACTAACAAATATATTTTCATAATGAGATAAGGTAATACAGAAACACTTAACATCCAGTTCTTATTGATGTGTAGTAACTTTGTGATTATTACAATAGCAACCTTGTTGATAAATAGGTCTTATAGACCTATTTATAGACGTTATAATTGCATAGTAATGGAGTTATTACATAAGTGAAATAAGGAACGGTCACTATTCCTCTTGTACAGTAGTTGCAGAAACTCAGCCCATTGCTATGCAATTAAAATGCAATTATCTGAGTATAATGTAAAAACATGGTTATAAAATGATGCTCTGAGAGTAAATACAGTTTTATTACACAGGCACAAGAACAGTTTAATGTTAAGTGTTACTGAGAATGCTAACAGTAACAAAATATTGCTATTGTACCGGTTTTCTTCCTGGGAAGGAGAGGAGGACCAAAATGCAGCGTGGTTATTTATAAACATATTTAATGAAAGATGAAAACACCATACAAAATAAGAAAACGTGGAAAAACCGAAACAGTCCTAACTGGTGCAAAACACAGAGACAGGAACAATCACCCACAAGATACCTAAAGAATATGGCTGCCTAAATATGGTTCCCAATCAGAGACAACGATAAACACCTGCCTCTGATTGAGAACCACTCTAGGCAACCATAGACTTACCTAGACAACTACACTGAACACAACCCCATAAATCTAATAAACCCCCAGACAAGACAACACACAATAAATCACCCATGTCACACCCTGGCCTAACCAAAATAATAAAGAAAACACAGATAACTAAGACCAGGGCGTGACAAAAGAAACTTAATTTCCCAAAACTTCCTTGATAGATTGGAATAGTAAAGGAGATTGTGTGAGATCTTTCAATTATATTTCTATTTTCAACAGTTCCAGATACAGCCCTACCATGTGTTGAAGGCATTCAATCCAAAAGTTTCAGAAAAGTTGTCACATCCTGAGATCAGTATTCAAATATTTTTTTAAGTAGTTACTTTCTCAGATCTGTAATCAAATGGTTTTGAAAAGTAGTCACTTCACAGCTTCTACCCCAAGCCATAAGACTCCTGAACATCTAATCAAATGGCTACCCAGACTATTTGCATTGCCCCCCCCCCCCCCCCCCACGCCCACCACACGCTGCTGCTACTCTCTATTATTATCTATGCATAGCCACTTAAATAACTCTACCTACATGTATATATTACCTCAATTACCTCGACTAAATGGTGCCCCCACATATTGACTCTGTACCGGTACCCCCTGCATATAGCCTCGCTATTGTTATTTTACTGCTGCTTTTTAATTAAATCTTACTTTTATTTCTTACTTTAAGGTATTTTCTTAAAACTGCATTGTTGGTTAAGTGTTTGTTAGTAAACATTTCACTGTAAGGTCTACACCTGATTTAGATTTTTTTGGGGGGCGAGGGATCTGTATTCAAATAGTTGTAGTCACCTCCAAAGTATGTAGTTGTCCTACAGAAAAATAGTGACTTTCCACAAAGCTTAGTAAAAACTATAGTTATCCCAGGTCTGCTTTTTAGGCATCGTCTATGTTCGCCGGTCATCTCAACTGTCCCAAAACTTGTCAACTAGAGTCCAAATACCTTGTCAACTAGAGTCCAAATACCTTGTCAACTAGAGTCCAAATACCTTGTCAACTAGAGTCCAAATACCTTGTCAACTAGAGTCCAAATACCTTGTCAACTAGGGTCCAAATACCCTGTCAACTAGAGTCCAAATACCTTGTCAACTAGAGTCCAAATACCTTGTCAACTAGGGTCCAAATACCTTGTCAGCTAGAGTCCAAATACCTTGTCAACTAGGGTCCAAATACCTTGTCAACTAGAGTCCAAATACCTTGTCAACTAGAGTCCAAATACCTTGTCAACTAGTCCAAATACCTTGTCAACTAGGGTCCAAATACCTTGTCAACTAGAGTCCAAATACCTTGTCAGCTAGAGTCCAAATACCTTGTCAACTAGTCCAAATACCTTGTCAACTAGGGTCCAAATACCTTGTCAACGAGAGTCCAAATACCTTGTCAACTAGAGTCCAAATACCTTGTCAACTAGAGTCCAAATACCTTGTCAACTAGAGTCCAAATACCTTGTCAACTAGTCCAAATACCTTGTCAACTAGGGTCCAAATACCCTGTCAACTAGAGTCCAAATACCTTGTCAACTAGAGTCCAAATACCTTGTCAACTAGAGTCCAAATACCTTGTCAACTAGGGTCCAAATACCTTGTAAACTAGGGTCCAAATACCTTGTCAACTAGGGTCCAAATACCTTGTCAACTAGAGTCCAAATACCTTGTCAACTAGGGTCCAAATACCTTGTCAACTAGTGTCCAAATACCTTGTCAACTAGAGTCCAAATACCTTGTCAACTACAGTCCAAATACCTTGTCAACTAGAGTCCAAATACCTTGTCAACTAGAGTCCAAATACCTTGTCAACTAGAGTCCAAATACCTTGTCAACTAGTCCAAATACCTTGTCAACTAGGGTCCAAATACCTTGTCAACTATAGTCCAAATACCTTGTCAGCTAGAGTCCAAATACCTTGTCAACTAGTCCAAATACCTTGTCAGCTAGAGTCCAAATACCTTGTCAACTAGTGTCCAAATACCTTGTCAACTAGAGTCCAAATACCTTGTCAACTACAGTCCAAATACCTTGTCAACTAGAGTCCAAATACCTTGTCAACTAGAGTCCAAATACCTTGTCAACTAGAGTCCAAATACCTTGTCAACTAGTCCAAATACCTTGTCAACTAGGGTCCAAATACCTTGTCAACTAGAGTCCAAATACCTTGTCAGCTAGAGTCCAAATACCTTGTCAACTAGTCCAAATACCTTGTCAACTAGAGTCCAAATACCTTGTCAACTAGTCCAAATACCTTGTCAACTAGGGTCCAAATACCTTGTCAGCTAGTGTCCAAATACCTTGTCAACTAGTGTCCAAATACTTTGTCAACTAGTGTCCAAATACCTTGTCAACTAGTGTCCAAATACCTTGTCAACTAGAGTCCAAATACCTTGTCAGCTTGAGTCCAAATACCTTGTCAGCTAGAGTCCAAATACCTTGTCAACTAGAGTCCAAAAACCTTGTCAGCTAGAGTCCAAATACCTTGTCAACTAGGGTCCAAATACCTTGTCAACTAGAGTCCAAATACCTTGTCAACTAGAGTCCAAATACCTTGTCAACTAGAGTCCAAATACCTTGTCAACTAGTCCAAATACCTTGTCAACTAGGGTCCAAATACCTTGTCAACTAGAGTCCAAATACCTTGTCAGCTAGAGTCCAAATACCTTGTCAACTAGTCCAAATACCTTGTCAACTAGAGTCCAAATACCTTGTCAACTAGTCCAAATACCTTGTCAACTAGGGTCCAAATACCTTGTCAGCTAGTGTCCAAATACCTTGTCAACTAGTGTCCAAATACTTTGTCAACTAGTGTCCAAATACCTTGTCAACTAGTGTCCAAATACCTTGTCAACTAGAGTCCAAATACCTTGTCAGCTTGAGTCCAAATACCTTGTCAACTAGTGTCCAAATACCTTGTCAACTAGAGTCCAAATACCTTGTCAGCTTGAGTCCAAATACCTTGTCAGCTAGAGTCCAAATACCTTGTCAACTAGAGTCCAAAAACCTTGTCAGCTAGAGTCCAAATACCTTGTCAACTAGGGTCCAAATACCTAGTCAGCTAGAGTCGAAATATCTTATCAACTAGAGTTGTACCTTAGGCATCAAAAAGACTGTTCTATTAATGTAATTTTGTGGAAAAATTAAGCAGCTCCCATAAATATCATTATTCCAATATTGATACCAAAAAAAATACATTTTTTAAATGTTATTACTGTCATTTGAAAAAATAGTATTTTACAAGCAGCTACTCATCACAAACTTCATCCCCAAACCTGATCTTATTGATTGTCTGTCTCTATAAGGGAGGAGTGTTTGTGCACTAAATGCACTCACAGGTGATTAAACAAACTACATCTTCATAGAAGGGCGGGAGAGTTGTATTGCATATCATTAAGTGTTGCATAATCAAATATGTCTCACTTGCGGTATATAGTAAAGTGGTCTATCAGGTTTTAGAATTAGGCCACAAAAAGGCTGTGGGAATTCAAATAACAAAACACAAGGAAACTGCAGCTCCAAATTCTCCATTGTAGACCAAGTATAAACTGGCCTTCAGTCATACCTTCGTAATTTCTTGGTGTTTGGACCTAACTAATTTAATCCTTTCGGTTAACACTGATATTCAAAGGTCTTGATACCGAATATACGTGATACGTGTTCCTCTGTCCTTCTATTTGGGTTCCCTATGACAGTGAGGTTTACCAGGTTTGAAGTTGACTTACCAGGAATGAAGTCTCAGACTGGCACCACAGCTCGGATGATGCTCCGACAGTACTGTGGATACTACTGTTACAAGATATCCATCCCCATACAATTTCGCAGTACAGAAAAACGGTAGACCAAACATATTAACACTGCACCAACACTGTTGTCTCCCACACTTGTGGAATGAATAGATGTGGGGTGGAGCCATGGCAGGGTGGTATATAACCCCTAAGATCTATAGGGACTGATCAGATGTGGGGTGGAGCCATGGCAGGGTGGTATATAACCCCTAAGATCTATAGGGACTGATCAGATGTGGGGTCTCTCCACATATTATGTACAGCCCCTTTTCCATGTTGGTTCAATGTCATATCATTGAAATGACGTGGAAACAACGCTGAGTCAACCATTGTGTGCCCAGTGGGATGTAGGTACAGTGTATGTTTACTTTTAGTTGAAAAGAAGTGTGACTAGTGACCGGAAAGTGTAAAATAAAATAAAATATATACAAACATGTTGATGTGACATTCTTCAAGAGTCAATGGGTACATATCATCTACTTCATTTACACAGCCACCCCAATTCTGATGTCTTAGGATATCCAATCTATGTCCTAATGGGATAAGAAAACGCATATGGAATCTCATGTTGTGATGAAAGTGTAAATGCTCTTTTAGACTAATGCATTATGACAAACAAAAAAAAATCGCATTTATTCGCTATACAGAATACTGTAGTATCAATCCATGGTAACAAACTAACCCAAGGAGAAACTCAAACTATATAATACCTCAATCTTGCCGAAAAACCTACACAGATTTAAAAATCCAGACTTCTTTGAAGAGATAGAGGTACTGCATACCTATTTAATACAAGTCAATTAATTGGTCAGGGCTTTGCTTACATTTGACATTAATTTGGAGTTGAGTTATACAGTATAGCTGGATCTACATGAGCGATTAAGTGGGATATGGACTCATCTTGACATTATATAACTTCTGAGATCTGTAAACAAACATCTGACAAACGTTTATACTAGAGTGATACTGACCTAAAAGTAATCATAACCTGTTAATCTGCCGTCTGATGGCAATTGCTAAGCGACACATATATTGTATACTACCTTTAAAACATACAGTTGAAGTCGGAAGTTTACATAGCCAAATACATTTAAAGTTAGTTTTTCACAATTCCTGACATTTAATCCTAGTAAAAATTCCCTGTTTTAGGTCAGTTAGGATCACCACTTTATTTTAAGAATGTGAAATGTCAGAATAATAGTAGAGAATGATTTATTTCAGCTTTTACTTCTTTCATCACAGTCCCAGTGGGTCAGAAGTTTACATACACTCAATTAGTATTTGGTAGCATTGCCTTTAAATTGCTTAACTTGGGTCAAATATTTCAGGAAGCCTTCCACAAGCTTCCCACAATAAGTTGGGTGAATTTTGGCCCATTGTTCCTGACAGAGCTGGTGTAACTGAGTCAGGTGTGTAGGCCTCCTTGCTCGCACACGCTCTTTCAGTTCTGCCCACACATTTTCTTTGTTGTCCTTAAGCCATTTTGCCACAACTTTGGAAGTATGCTTGGGGTCATTGTCCATTTGGAAGACCCATTTGCAACCAAGCTTTAACTTTAACTGATGTCTTGAGATGTTGCTTCAATATATCCACATCATTTTCCAGTCTCATGTTGCCATCTATTTTGTGAAGTGCACCAGTCCCTCCTGCAGCAAAGCACCCCCACAACATGATGCTGCCACCCCCGTGCTTCTTCGGCTTGCAAGCCTCCCCCTTTTTCCTCCAATCATAACGATGGTCATTATGGCCAAACAGTTCTATTTTTGTTTCATCAGACCAGAGGACATTTCTCCAAAAAGTACAATCTTTGTCCCCATGTGCAGTTCCAAACCGTAGTCTGGCTTTTTTTCATGGCGGTTTTGGAGCAGTGGCTTCTTCCTTGCTGAGCGGCCTTTCAGGTTATGTCGATATAACTGAGACAGGAGTGGTGTGGGGGCTGTGCTTTGGAAAAGTGGGTGGGGTTATATCCTTCCTGTTTGGCCCTGTCCGGGGGTGTCATCGGATGGGGCCACAGTGTCTCCTGACCCCTCCTGTCTCAGCTTCCAGTATTTATGCTGCAGTAGTTTATGTGTCGGGGGGCTAGGGTCAGTTTGTTATAGCTGGAGTACTTCTCCTGTCCTATCCGGTGTCCTGTGTGAATTTAAGTATGCTCTCTCTAATTCTCTCTTTCTCTCTTTCTTTCTCTCTCTCGGAGGACCTGAGCCCTAGGACCATACCTCAGGACTACCTGACATGATGACTCCTTGCTGTCCCCAGTCCACCTGGCCGTGCTGCTGCTCCAGTTTCAACTGTTCTGCCTGTGATTATTATTATTTGACCATGCTGGTTATTTCTGAACATTTGAACATCTTGGCCATGTTCTGTTATAATCTCCACCAGGCTCAGCCAGAAGAGGACTGGCCACCCCACATAGCCTGGTTCATCTCTAAGTTTCTTCCTAGGTTTTGGCCTTTCTAGGGAGTTTTTCCTAGCCACCGTGCTTCTACACCTGCATTGCTTGGTGTTTGGGGTTTTAGGCTGGGTTTCTGTACAGCACTTTGACATATCAGCTGATGTGCGAAGGGCTATATAAATACATTTGATTTGATTTGATATAGGACTCATTTTACTGTGGATATAGATACTTTTGTACCTATTTCCTCCAGCATCTTCACAGGGTCCTTTGTTGTTGTTCTGGGATTGATTTGCACTTTTCGCACCAAAGTACATTCTTCTCTAGGAGACAGAACGCATCTCCTTCCTGAGCGGTATGACGGCTGCATGGTCCCATGGTGTTTATACTTGCGTACTATTGTTTGTACAGATGAATGTGGTACCTTCAGGCGTTTGGAAATTCCTTATCTGAGGTCTTGGCTGATTTCTTTAGATTATTCCCAGATGTCAAGCAAGAGGCACTGAGTTTGAAGGTAGGCCTTGAAATACATCCACAGGTACACCTCCAATTGACTCAAATTATGTCAATAACCCTTATTTAGAATCTTCTAAAGCCATGATGTCATTTTCTGTCATTTTCCAAGCTGTTTAAAGCCACAGTCAACTTGGTGTATGTAAACTTCTGACCCACTGGAATTGTGGTATAGTGAATTATAAGTGAAATAATCTGTCTGTAAACAATTGTTGGAAAAATGGCTTGTGTTATGCACAAAGTAGAAGTCCTAACTTACTTGCCAAAACTATAGTTTGTTAACAAGACATATTTGGAGTGGTTGAAAAATGAGTTTTAATGACTCCAAGCTAAGTGTATGTAAACTTCCAACTTCAACTGTACGTTTAGGTTTCAGAACTATAAGTCACATGCTTAGAACTGTTAGAAAGGTAAGAACTGTGGGATTCTGAATAACGTGTCTATTACAGAGCCAGAGCACCAACTGTCCCCATGTTTGGGAATAAGAGATTAGAAAGTCTAGGTTTATGTCACCAATTACTGTTCCAAAAGAAATCAAATGTATAGCAAAAAAAATGTCAGATCTTTTACCTAATGGTGCCGCTACAAACCTGCGCAAATTCCCATAGGAACACAGCCATTTTAAAAGTGATGGGGTTGTGCAACGTGCCATGCCTTCATTTTTTATGATATACAGTACATACGGTTGAGGCCACGTCAACAGTGAAGAGGCAACTCTGGGATGCTGCCCTTCTAGGCAGAGTTCCTCTGTCCAGTGTCTGTGTACTTTTGCCCATCTTAATCTTTTATTTTTATTGGCCAGTCCGAGATATGGCTTTTTCTTTGCAACTCTGCATAGAAGGCCAGCATCCCGGAGTCGCCTCTTCACTGTTGAAGTTGAGACTGGTGTTTTGCGGGTACTATTTAATGAAGCTGCTAGTTGAGGACTTGTGAGGCATCTGTTTCTCAAACTAGACACTCTAATATACTTGTCCTCTTGCTCAGTTATGCACCAGGGCCTCCCACTCCGCTTTCTATTCTGGTTAGAGACAGTTTGCTCTGTTCTGTGAAGGGAGAAGTACAAAGCGTTGTTTGCTGATGCTCCAGATACTCAACTAGTCTAAAGAAGGTCAGTTTTATTGCTTCTTTAATCAGAACAACAGTATTTAGCTGTGCTAACACATTTGCAAAAGGATTTATTAATGTTCAATTAGCCTTTTAAAATCATAAACTTGGATTAGCTAACACAACGTGCCATTGGAACACAGGAGTCATGGTTGCTGATAATGGGCCTCTGTACGCCTATGTCATCATTTTTTTTTTTTTTATGTCGATATTCCATAAAAAATCTGCCGTTTCCAGCTACAATAGTAATTTACAACGTTAACAATGTCTACACTGCATTTCTGATCAATTTGATCTTAATTTAATGGACCAAAAAAATAGCTTTTCTTTCAAACACAAGGACATTTCTAAGTGACCCCAAGCTTTTGAATGGCAGTGTAAAAAAAATATATATAAATATATAAAAATAACTCCACATTAAACATGTTTTTTCAAACCAGTTAACATAAAATATCACTGAAAAGGTAAGGTTAATTTAGAAAACAACGTTGAAAAGAGTTTGTCTTAAATAAAACGGAATTGGCAATGCTTAATGATAACTTTCATGAATAAGAATGAATAAACTATTCATTCATATTGCACATACTATAAATTAGTATTTCATTATTTGTAAACATGTATAATATAGGCATTACAATTCATAAGCATTGTAACATGTTTAATCATTTATAAAGACATTGAAATTATGCTCTTATCCAAATAGTAGCAATTAGGGTTGCGTGCCTTGCTCAAGGGCACATCGACTAGTCTGCTGGGGGATTCGAACCAGCGACATATAGGTTACTGGCCAAACTCTCTTAACCGCTAGGCTACTTGCCACATGTACTGTATTATATTGTATACACATTTTTCATGACAGTGAGTGTAAAGTGTAACCCAAAAAGCCAGCATGGTCTCCCTGTACATACACGTCAAACATATTTCCTGCTTGGCTCAGGCTGATCCCATCCACAGAAGCTGCCTCAATCTTTGTTTGAGACATGTTTTTAGGGTGGTATACACGCTGGTTGGCAATGGTCTCAGTCTCCTGTGCCAGTAGGGCTGTCACAGTCCATCCATCTTGTTCAGCACTCGACAAATAAAACAATCGGGTCACTATGAAACATTTTCCCACATAGTTCTAGACATTGCCAGTGCTCAAGATATTTCATAAACCTGAGGTGTGCATGACACATGTACAGCAAATTCACAGATAGAACAATGAGACAGATATTTCACTAGATGTATGAATGTGAAGCATCCGCTTGGCGTTTACACTCTCTACCAAATATGGTAGTGAGAGGAAGCCCACTGCCCAGCCTGAGGTAGTCACCTGGAATGCATTTCAATTAACAGGTTTGCACTGTTAAAAGTTAATTTGTGGAATTTCTTTCCTTCTTATTACATTTCAGCCAAACAGTTGTGTTGTGACACGGTAAGGGAGAAGATGGAACGAATGTCACGGTTGTCATAAGAACGGGACCAAGGCGCAGTGGTTGTTGAGTTCCACATATTTATTTCAAAAGTGAAACTTAAAGCAAAACAATAAAGCAATAAACGAACAACGAACCGTGACTACGAAGGTGCACAAACACAAAACACAATCAATATCCCACAAAACACAGGTGGGGAAATAGCTACCTAAATATGATCCCCAATCAGAGGCAACGATAAACAGCTGCCTCTAATTGGAAACCACATTAGCACCAACATAGAAATAGATACACTAGATCGCCCCCTAGTCACACCCTGACCTACCACACCATAGAGAACCAAGGGCTCTCTATGGTCAGGGTGTGACAACGAGATGGATTTTGGCCGACATTCTGCACATTTTCTCATGGACGAAAATATTTGATGTCAATACAGTTTTCTGTTCCCAAAACTAAGATCTGTTATTAACAGAGTGGATTAAGTTTTGTAGAGAGAAAAATAAAATTACAATTACAAATGCATAACATAAATATGACACATGTCAAGACTTGACTGACCCTTGATAAGGGGCAAGGCAATTTGTGGCCGTTGTAGTTTTGGTAATCAGTGTCAGCGCCGGTATTGTCGTCAAAACTAAGACAGTCGCCGAAACAAAGACGGTTCTGACAAGTTATTTGAGGAAGGAAAGAGGGGAAGGCTACACACCACTCTCTCACTTGAATATCTTACCTAGTTATTTTCAGATTATCTCATCTCTTTCTTTCCAACTCTTCTTCCCCTCCTTGCCTCTTTTGACCTCACCCTTTCCCAGCCCCCTCCAATCACAAGGCAGGCAATGCGCTTGACCTCACCCTTTTTTAAGTATGAGAAAAGAATAAAAAATAATTAAAGAGCAGCAGTAGATAACAATAGCGGGGCTATATACAGGGGGTACCGGTACAGATTCAATGTGCAGATTCAATGTGCGGGGGAACCGGTGTTGAGGTAATTGAAGTAATATGTTCATGTAGGTAGAGTTATTAAAGTGACTATGCATAGATAATAACAGAGAGTAGCAGCAGCTTAGAAGAGGGGGGGTCAATGCAAATAGTCTGGGTAACCATTTGATTAGCTGTTCAGAAGTCTTATGGCTTGGGGGTAGAAGCTGTTTAGAAGCCTCTTGGACCTAGACTTGGCACTCCGATACAGCTTGCCATGCGGTAGCAGGGAATAGTCTATGACTAGGGTGGCTGGAGTCTATCACAATTTTTAGGGCCTTGACACCCCCTGGTATAGAAGTCCTGGATGGCAGGAAGCTTAGCCCTGGTGATGTACTGGGCCGTACGCAATACCCTCTGTAGTGTCCCACCTGGCCAACATCCGGTGAAATTGCAGAGCGCGAAATAAAAAAATACCAAAGTCAAATATTTAACATTCTTGAAAATATATGTATTAAACATCAAAATAAAGCTTAACTTCTTGTTTCAAAAAGGCTTTACGACGAAAGCAAACCATGTGATTATGTGAGGACAGTGCCCTGCATACAAACACATGAAAATCATATTTCAACCAGGCAGGTGCGACACAAAAGTCAGAAATAGCGATATAATTAATGCCTTACCTTTGAAGATCTTCTTCTGTTGGCACTCCAAATTGCAAAATGTCCCAGAAACATCACAAATGGTCCTTTTGTTCGATAATGTCCTTCTTTATATCCCAAAAATGTCAATTCATTTGGCGCGTTTGATTCAGAAATACACCGGTTTCAACTCGCCCAACATGCCTACAAAGTATCTAATAAGTTACCTGTAAACTTGTTCCAAACATTTCAAACAACGTTCCTAATCCCCAACCTCAGGTACCCTAAAACGTAAATAATCGATAAAATTTAAGATGGAATAAACTGTTTCTAATACGGGATAAAAACAACGTGAAGCGCACTCCAGTTCACATGCATCAAAACCACCTGGAGTGACACTTACAATGAATAGCACTACTTCTTCATTTCTCAAAAGAAAAACATTGAACAATTTCTAAAGACTGTTGACATCTAGTGGAAGCCATGGGAACTGCAACCAGGTTCATAATAATAAGGGTATCCCAAAGAAAACAATTTGAAAATCCTATGACCTCAGTTTTTTTCCCCCTGGATGGTTTGTCCTCTGGGTTTCGCCTGCCACATCAGTTCTAGTATACTCACAGAAACATAAGATATTACAGTTTTTAATGTCCCGTTGGTAGGATATACATGCTTTCAGTTCATCCCATTTATTTTCCAGTGATTGAACGTCAGCTAGCAGGACGGAAGGCAACGACAGATTAGCCACTCGTCGCCTGATCCTCACAGGGTACCCTGATCTTTTTCTGCAAAATCTTTGTTTCCTTCTCCAGTGAATGCTGGGGATCTGGGCCTGGTCGGGTGTCTGTTTTATATCCCTCCCGTCCGACTCATTGAAGAAAAACTCTTTCTCTAATCTGAGGTGAGTAATTGCAGTTCTTATGTCCAGAAGATCTTTTCTGAGACGGTAGCAGCAACATTATGTACAAAACAAGTTACGAACAATGCGAAAAAATGAACAAAATAACATGGTTGGTTAAGAGCCAATAATCCTGCAACAAGTAAGTTCCGGCCGCCCGACAACCTGCCCGCTCAAACCCATCCCCTCCTCCCTTCTAAAGAACATCTCTGGTGACATTCTACCACTCCTCACTTCCCTCATCAATTTATCCCTGACCACTTGCTGTTTCAAAATGGCATCAAAGTGGCCTGAGTCACTCACCTCCTCAAGAAACCAACACTCTACCCCCCCCCCCCCGACCTCAAAAACTACAGGCCGGTATCCCTTCTTGATCTTCTTTCCAAAACACTTGTGTGCTGTCTTTGACCAACTCTCTCGCCATCTCTCTCAGAATGATCTTCTTGAACCTAACCATCAGGCTTCAAGATTGGTCACTCATCCGAGAATGCTCTTCTCTCTGTCACAGAGGCTCTCCGGACTGTCTCTCCTCTGTTCTCATCCTACTAGATCTATCCACTGCCTTCGACACCGTGAACCACCAGATCCTCCTCTCCACCCTCTCAGGGCTGGACATCTCAGGCTCTGCATGGTCTTGGATTGCATCCTACCTGGCAGGCCGCTACTTCTGTTGCATTTTCTTTAGACAGCACGCCTGGTTGAGGCTCTCCGAATATATCCAATCACTGCTCTCAAGCTCTTTGGGGCATGATTTTGAGCTCAGTCATCCACATGAGTCTTCACAACTAGCTAAAAGGAAATGTGGCTACTGTAGCAATTGCTATGCGAATGCATAAATTGCTAATGCTCGCCATTCCACTCAATTGCTAAAGTTATTTGACGATAGCTAGCTTGCCAGCCCAAACAGAAGTGCTAAACAATCGATAATGTGATTGAAAAGTGATCATAACTTGATTCATCGGGTTCAGTGTAAATTTCAATCATGCATTGACTTGTGTTTATGATGTGATTATGTGGGAGTTTGTTGCATTATTTGTAACTTATTTTGTACATAATGTTTCTGCAACCGTATCTTACGGCAAAAAAACAGCTTCTGGATATCAGGACAGTGATCACTCACCTCGGATTAGACAAATGGACTAATAACATTTCTTAAACAAGCAAGACTCACAGGACATTCTCCAAACATCCGACAGGGCCAACATCCCCGTTATTTGCAAGAGGACGCGACGCAGGTACAGAGGACAAAGAGCCTGGTCAGGACCCGGAAAAGGCAAGTGGGAAAGCCGTCAATACTACTCGCCAACGTGCAATCATTGGACAATAAACTAGACGAGGTACGATCACGAATATCCTACCAACGGGACATCAAAAACTGTAATATCCTACGTTTCACAGAATCGTGGCTGAATGACGACCTGGATATTCAGCTAGCGGGATGTACGCTGCACTGGCAAGATACAACAGCACTCTCTGGTAAGACAAGGGGGGGCGGTCTGTGCATATTTGTAAACAACCTGCTGGTGCACAAAATCTAAGGAAGTCTCTATATTTTGCTCGCCTGGAGTAGAGTATACTGTGATAAATTGCAGGCCACACTACTTGCCTAGAGAATTTTCAGCTATACTTTTCGTGGCAGTTTATTTACCACCACAGGCAGATGCTGGCACTAACTCAGTCAGCTGTATAAGGAAATAAGCAAACAGGAAACCACTCACTCAGAGGCGGCGCTCCTACTGGCCGGAGACTTTAATGTAGGGAAACTTAAATCAGTTAAACCAACATCAACATGTTAAATGTGCAACCAGAGGGAAAACAATTCTAGATCACCTGTACTCCACACACAGAGACGCATACAAAGCTCTCCCTCGCCCTCCATTTGGTAAATCCGACCACAACTCTATCCTCCTCATTGCTGCTTACAAGCAAAAATTAAAGCAGGAAGCACCAGTGACTCGGTCTATAAAAAAGTGGTCAGATGAAGCAGATGCTAAACTACAGGACTGTTTTGCTATCACAGACTGGAACATGTTCTGGGATTCTTCTGATGACATTGAGGAGTACACCACATCAGTCACTGGCTTTATCAATAAGTGCATTGAGGACTTCGTCCCCACAGTGACTGTACGTACATAACCCAACCAGAAGCCATGGATTACAGGCAATGTTCGCACTGAGCTAAAGGGAGAGCTGCCGCTTTCAAGGTGCGCGACTCTAACCCGGAAGTTTACAGGAAATCCTGCTATGCCCTGCGACGGACCATCAAACAGGCAAAGCGTCAATAGGGCTAAGATTGAATCCTACTACACCGGCTCCGACGCTCGTCTTATGTGGCAGGGCTTGCAAACTATTACAGATTATAAAGGGAAGCACAGCCGTGAGCTGCCCAGTGACACAAACCTACCAGACAAGCTAAATCACTTCTATGCTCGCTTCGTGGCAAGCAACACTGAGGCATGCATGAAAGCATAATCTGTTCCAGACGACTGTGTGATCCCGCTCTCCGTAGCCGACGTGAGTAAGACCTTTAAACAGGTCAACATACACAAGGCTGCGGGGCCAGACGGATTACCAGGACGTGTGCTCCGGGCATGTGCTGACCAACTGGCAGGTGTCTTCACTGACATTTTCAACATGTTCCTGATTGAGTCTGTAATACCAACATGTTTCAAGCCGACCACCATAGTCCCTGTGCTTAAGAACAGTACAGACCCATGGCACTCACGTCTGTAGCCATGAAGTGCTTTTAAAGGCTAGTAATGGCTTACATCAACACCATTATCCCAGAAACTCTAGATCCACTCCAATTTGCATAACGCCCAAACAGATCCACAAATGATGTAATCTCTATTGCACTCCACACTGCCCTTTCCCACCTGGACAAAAGGAACACTTATGTGAGAATGCTATTCATTGACTACAGCTCAGCGTTCAACACCATAGTGCCCTCAAAGCTCATCACTAAGCTAAGGATCCTGGGACTAAACACCTCCCTCTGCAACTGGATCCTTGACTTCCTGACAGGCCGCCCCTAAGTAGTGAGGGTAGGTATCAACACATCTGCCACGCTGATCCTCAACACTGGAGCTCCCCAGGGTTACGTGCTCAGTCCCCTCCTTTACTCCCTGTTCACCCACAACTGCATGGCCAGGCACGACTCCAACACCATCATTAAGTTTGCTGACGACACAACAGTGGTAGGCCTGATCACCGAAAACGACGAGACAGCCTATAGGGAGGAGGTCAGAGACCTAGCCAGGTGGTGCAAGAATAACAACCTATCCCTCAACGTGACCAAGACTAAGGAGGTGATTGTGGACTACAGGAAGAGGAGGACCGAGCACGCCCCCATTCTCATCGACGGGGCTGTAGTTGAGCAGGTTGAGAACTTCAAGTTCCTTGGTGTCCACATCAACAACAAACTAATGTCCAAACACACCAAGACAGTCGTGAAGAGGGCACGACAAAGCCTATTCCCCCTCTGGAAACTAAAAAGATTTGGCATGGGTCCTAAGATCCTCAAAAGGTTCTACAGCTGCAACATCGAGAACATCCTGACTGGTTGCGTCACTGCCTGGTACGGCATTTGCTCGGTCTCTAACCGCAAGGCACTACAGGGGGTAGTGCGTGCGGCCCAATTCATCCCTGGGGCCAAGCTGCCTGCCATCAGGACCTCTACACCAGGCGGTGTCAGAGGAAGGCCATACAAATTGTCAAAGATCCCAGCCACCCTCATAGACTGTTCTCTCTACTACCGCATGGCAAGCGGTTCCGGAGTGCCAAGTCTAGGACAAAAAGGCTTCTCAACAGTTTTTTCCCCCAAGACTCCTGAACAGGTAATCAAATGGTTACCCAGACTATTTGCATTGTGTGCCCCCTCCCAACCCCTCTTTTACACTGCTGCTACTCTCTGTTTATCATATATGCATAGTCACTTTAACTATACATTCATGTACATACTACCTCCATTGAGCCGACCAACCAGTGCTCCCGCACATTGGCTAACCGGGCTATCTGCTTTGTGCCACCCCACCCACCACCCCCTCTTTTACGCTACTATTACTCTCTGTTCATCATATATGCATAGTCACTTTAAACATATCTACATGTACATACTACCTCAATCAGCCTGACTAACCGGTGTCTGTATGTAGCCTCGCTACTTTTATAGCTTTTTACTGTTGTTTTATTTCTTTACTTACCTATTGTTCACCTAATACCTATCGGTTAGAGCCTGTAAGTAAGCATTTCACTGTTGTATTCGGCGCACGTGACAAATTAACTTTGATTTGATTTGACGTCATCTGCCTAAGAAACACTGATAGCCTGGAAGCAGAACTGTGCAATTGAACTGTTAGGATTCTCAGACTGTGAGGATTTTCACATCACATGTGTGATGAGTTATACTTCAGCCCTTAACTCTGCTTTGCTCCCTAGCTGGACCATGATACCAAGCCTGCAGATGTATCTGGTACTGAGATACCATATTGAGTGCATACAGTGCATATTGGATCACTCCAATATATGGTATCTCAGTACCCGACTAATCTGTGAGCTTGGTATCATGGTCGGGTAAGGCAGCAAAGTACAGTCAGGGCTGAGCTCAGCACACTCACTGTTGCAGGGTTTGTCTGTCCACTCAAAGGCAACACCAAGCACTGCCATATTGCCACAAACGATAGTACCTAGCAAAGGTGCTAGAAGATGTCACATGGCAGCGGCTTGGTGCAGTGGAACACTGAGAGCAGACAGCATGAAACAACGCCCCGGAACGCTCTATAAATCACCCTGAGGTGGGGCGACTTCTGAAGACAGGAATTCCTACAACCACTGCAAAGGGCATAGGGGAGATATTTACTTCCTGTTGTATTCGGTCATGTTTCCCACGTTCCTATGTGATCTGATCATGCCAACTGTCAATTTGAACTTTGAATCTTGTAGTTATCTGAATGGTGTGGCATTTTGTGAACTTGTTTGTGTCATTTCGCAATGTTTTGAACATCAATGATAAATAACATGTAAGATGTGCTTATGTAGCAGACGGAAATCTGAGAAACTCGCTTCTCAGCCTGAAGTGTCAGTTGCCCAATGCGTGGGTTAGAACCACAGGAGGTTGGTACACCTTAATTGGGGAGGACAGGCTCGTGGTAATGGCTGGAGTGGAATAAGTGGAATGGTTTTATATACATTAAACACATGGTTTCCATGGTTTCCATGTCTTTGATACCATTCCATTCGCTCCATTCCAGTCATTATTATGAGCCGTCCTCCCCTCAGCAACCTCCACTAGTTGGAACACTTCAGGAGCGTGGTCACGTGTGTTTACAAGGCAGAGGTCCCGTGTTCCAGCCAGGTATGAGGCGGATTGGGGGGGAAGTGGGCGTTCTCTACACTTATGAATTAAATGAAAGGCGAAAATACATTTGATAGTATGAGTACTTTTATTTCTTCCACTGTATATTTCCATTACACTTTTACACAATGTGCATCGAGGAAGAGGAATCAACATTCATGTGTGAGTACATACACGCTCACACCCACACCCACACACACACACACACCACCATCCCCATCCGACACAGATAATTAGCAATGATGACTGAAAAAAAAACAATAGGATTTTTATACCTACACCAGTCAGTGAAAACAGCAACAAAAGCCTGGTCTTATATGATGCCCCTCTTCTGCTCTGCAGTGACGGCATGTAAACTCATTAATTGTCCTTTGGAAAGAATGTCTACCCCTGCTATTCATACATCATCATTAAACTTTGTCATCTGAAGTGGCCAGCATCATATTTTACACTAAATGGTGCTTTGGACTGGATGCCAAGGTTCAAATGACAGCATGCTGTATACTCATTTATCATTCAGCCCCTCCCTCCTCTCCCTCCCTCCCTCCCTCCCTCTCTGTCTCCATGGAAATCAGTGGTGGCCTATCTTACTACAGTGAAGGAGATGACCACAGACTTTCTGTTAAAAATGTACCGGACTTTGGATTTTGTGAACTCTGAAAAGCATACTCACACACAAGCAAATACACACACATTCACACAGGCTGATATGCACACATACATGTTTTCTCGCTCACAAACACACTAACACATGTTCTCTCTTTCTCTCTCTCTCTCTCTCTCTCTCTCTCTCTCTCTTTCTCTCTCTCTCTCTCTCTTCATCTCTAGTTCAATGATATCAAACAACTATACAGATCAATTGCTTTTGATTTTGAAAGAAACATTGAAGCCCTTACTAGGTAGGAGACATCAAAGACGTTGTGAATTATTAAAGATAACCTCTTCCCTGATCAGCCCCGTAGAGACAGCATGGGAGGATGAGTGATGTTTTTACTCCTCAGCACAAACTGTCTTTGTTCAGAGCGAGGAAATCTAATTGGTTCTATGGAGAGAAGAGAGGTTCTGACGATCAGCTTCCCGACTTAAACCTGTGCCAATGCTTTACACAACATCAAACATAAAATGGCGGAATATCAGGACTCATAATGTCAGGAATAACTTTCAGTTCACCTATTAGACAGCAAGTTTAAAAATGGTCCTTTGTAGCGCTGTTGGTAGATCATGGTGCTTGCAACTCAAGGATAGTGGCCATGTTTGACTCCTGGGACCACCTGTACGTAAAATGTAGCACACATGACTAATAAGTCAATTCGGATGAAAGTGTCTGCTAAATGACATATATTTATTAGATTATAATGTGAGTGAAGTACTGCCTTAGTCCGTAGCATCAGGATCAGGGATCAAACTCGATGGAGGGTCCAGTGTCTGCTGGTTTTTGTTATTTCATGTCCACTTAAGACCTAGACATCCAGGTAAGGGGAATCCCTAACTAATCAATGACCTTACCTGATCAACCAAGTACAAGGGAGAAATGAAAACCTGCAGACACTCAGCCCTGCAATAACCCATGTGGTTTAGACCAGGTTCTTCCCAGGGGGGCTGATGGGTAATTGACCGAGATGGTTCTCCTGGGTATCTTCCAGAGGCTGTTACATCAGGGCTGGTATTCATAAAGTGTCCCAGAGTAGGAGAACTGATCAAGGATCAGTTTAACCATTTAAATGATAATGAATTGGTGACCTGATCCAAGATCAGCTCTCCTAATCTGAGACGTTTTATCATTACTAGCCCTGATAACAGCTGATGATGAGACAAAAAGCCTAATTGTAGCAACAAATAGTTCTACAAACCCTACGTTACATCGCAGCACTGTGTTGCATCGACCACCTTCTCCAATGAGTTCACTTGCAATAATGTGCTCTTGAAATGTTGTGATCATATTTGGAATGTTTTTTATCAATCTTTATTTGAAAATAGTACACTAAATAGGGAATAGTATTTTTGACTAAATTCACTATGGAATAAGGAGGCATTTCCCCAGCATATGTAGGTGTGGCCCGTGTGTGTGTGTGTGTGTGTGTGTGTGTGTGTGTGTGTGTGTGTGTGTGTGTGTGTGTGTGTGTGTGTAGTCTTGTTTTTCTATTCTAGTGGGGACCTAAAATCCCCAAAGGTACCCACGAGGATAGTAAAGCAAGACAAATTATCTCTATTTTAAGCTTAGGGGTTAAGTTTAGTGTTAGGGTTACAATTAGAGCTGGGATTACAATTAGGGTTGGGGTTAGGGTTAGGCGTTAGATTTAGGGTTAAGGTTAGGTTTAGAGGCTAAAGTTAGGGTTAAGGTTAGGGTTAGGGTAAGAGTTAGGTTAGGGTTAGGTTTAGGATTAGGGGTTAGGGTTAGGTGTTAGGTTTAGGGTTAAGGTTAGGTTTAGAGGCTAAAGTTAGGGTTAAGGTTAGGGTTAGGGTAAGAGTTAGGTTAGGGTTAGGTTTAGGATTAGGGGTTAGGGAAAATAGGACTTTGAATGGAAATCAATTTTAGGTCCCCACGAGGATAGAAAAACGTATGTGTGTGCGTCTCAGTGTATGTTGGAAAGGCATTGATATTTCACTCAGGTCTGTGTAAATACCCTACATCTCTCTCTCTCTCTCTCTGCTGTGTGAAGTGTGTCTGTCAGAGAGACTCCTGCTCGTCAACTTTCTTCATGCATCATGACAACCAATCAATCAAATGCTGGCCTCCGGGATCGAGACAGAACCTTCTCCGTGGGGACTAGTGTTACTGTGGCAACCGTGACGATGTGCAACCCTGCGAGATGGCAGCATTTCAAGAAGAAACAACGTCAACTTTTTGCTACTTTTTTACTCTTTGCTTCTCCCTCTGGGTGTAATTTTCTTTTCACCAACTGTTAGAGTAACCAATACTAGCGTACAGATAAAGTCTACTCTCTATGATAATGTTGCACAAGGAAGCCTCAGATCACTTGTCAATCAAAGTGTTCTCTCACATATCTCATGGTGGTCCTCTGTAGCTCAGTTGGTAGCATGGCGCTTGCAATGCCAGGATAGTGGGTTTGATTCCCGTGACCTCCCGTACGTGACATACATGTATAAGCACGCATAAATTGTAAGTTGCTTTGGTTAAAAGTGTCTGCTAAACGGCATATATTCATAGTCTATAGCAGAGATGGCCAACCCTCCTGGGGAGTTAACCTCATAGTCTATAGCAGAGACTGCCAACCCTCCTGGGGAGTTAACCTCATAGTCTGTAGCAGAGGCTGCCAACCCTCCTGGGGAGTTAACCTCATAATCTATAGCAGAGACTGCCTACCCTCCTGGGTAGTTAACCTCATAGTCTGTAGCAGAGGCTGCCAACCCTCCTGGGGAGTTAACCTCATAGTCTGTAGCAGAGATGGCCAACCCTCCTGGGTAGTTAACCTCATAGTCTATAGCAGAGGCTGCCAACCCTCCTGGGTAGTTAACCTCATAGTCTATAGCAGAGACTGCCAACCCTCCTGGGGAGTTAACCTCATAATCTATAGCAGAGACTGCCAACCCTCCTGGGTAGTTAACCTCATAGTCTATAGCAGAGATGGCCAACCCTCCTGTGTAGTTAACCTCATAGTCTATAGCAGAGATGGCCAACCCTCCTGGGGAGTTAACCTCATAGTCTATAGCAGAGACGGCCAACCCTCCTGTGTAGTTAACCTCATAGTCTATAGCAGAGACGGCCAACCCTCCTGGGGAGTTAACCTCATAGTCTATAGCAGTGATGGCCAACCCTCCTGGGGAGTTAACCTCATAGTCTATAGCAGAGACGGCCAACCCTCCTGGGGAGTTAACCTCATAGTTTATAGCAGTGATGGCCAACCCTCCTGGGGAGTTAACCTCATAGTCTATAGCAGAGATGGCCAACCCTCCTGGGGAGTTAACCTCATAGTCTATAGCAGAGACGGCCAACCCTCCTGGGGAGTTAACCTCATAGTTTATAGCAGTGATGGCCAACCCTCCTGGGTAGTTAACCTCATAGTCTGTAGCAGAGACGGCCAACCCTCCTGGGGAGTTAACCTCATAGTCTATAGCAGTGATGGCCAACCCTCCTGGGTAGTTAACCTCATAGTTTATAGCAGTGATGGCCAACCCTCCTGGGGAGTTAACCTCATAGTCTATAGCAGAGATGGCCAACCCTCCTGGGGAGTTAACCTCATAGTCTATAGCAGAGACGGCCAACCCTCCTGGGGAGTTAACCTCATAGTTTATAGCAGTGATGGCCAACCCTCCTGGGGAGTTAACCTCATAGTCTATAGCAGAGATGGCCAACCCTCCTGGGGAGTTAACCTCATAGTCTATAGCAGAGACGGCCAACCCTCCTGTGTAGTTAACCTCATAGTCTATAGCAGAGACGGCCAACCCTCCTGGGGAGTTAACCTCATAGTCTATAGCAGAGATGGCCAACCCTCCTGTGTAGTTAACCTCATAGTCTATAGCAGAGATGGCCAACCCTCCTGGGGAGTTAACCTCATAGTCTATAGCAGAGACGGCCAACCCTCCTGGGGAGTTAACCTCATAGTCTATAGCAGTGATGGCCAACCCTCCTGGGGAGTTAACCTCATAGTCTATAGCAGAGATGGCCAACCCTCCTGGGGAGTTAACCTCATAGTCTATAGCAGAGATGGCCAACCCTCCTGGGTAGTTAACCTCATAGTTTATAGCAGTGATGGCCAACCCTCCTGGGGAGTTAACATAGTCTATAGCAGAGATGGCCAACCCTCCTGGGGAGTTAACCTCATAGTCTATAGCAGAGACGGCCAACCCTCCTGGGGAGTTAACCTCATAGTTTATAGCAGTGATGGCCAACCCTCCTGGGGAGTTAACCTCATAGTCTATAGCAGAGATGGCCAACCCTCCTGGGGAGTTAACCTCATAGTCTATAGCAGAGACGGCCAACCCTCCTGGGGAGTTAACCTCATAGTTTATAGCAGTGATGGCCAACCCTCCTGGGTAGTTAACCTCATAGTCTGTAGCAGAGACGGCCAACCCTCCTGGGGAGTTAACCTCATAGTCTATAGCAGAGATGGCCAACCCTCCTGGGGAGTTAACCTCATAGTCTATAGCAGAGATGGCCAACCCTCCTGGGGAGTTAACCTCATAGTCTATAGCAGAGACGGCCAACCCTCCTGGGGAGTTAACCTCATAGTTTATAGCAGTGATGGCCAACCCTCCTGGGGAGTTAACCTCATAGTCTATAGCAGAGATGGCCAACCCTCCTGGGGAGTTAACCTCATAGTCTATAGCAGAGACGGCCAACCCTCCTGGGGAGTTAACCTCATAGTTTATAGCAGTGATGGCCAACCCTCCTGGGTAGTTAACCTCATAGTCTGTAGCAGAGACGGCCAACCCTCCTGGGGAGTTAACCTCATAGTCTATAGCAGAGATGGCCAACCCTCCTGGGGAGTTAACCTCATAGTCTATAGCAGAGATGGCCAACCCTCCTGGGGAGTTAACCTCATAGTCTATAGCAGTGATGGCCAACCCTCCTGGGGAGTGCTGAATAAAAAGAATGGTGATGAGCTCTATGTGCATGTGAGGAGCAAAAACGAATTACTGTATGCAAACCTCATATTTCTCCAGTTTCCCTGCTTTTCAGGAATACCTTTGGGAATATCTAAATAAAACTAGGGGAGTTTACACAGAGGTCAAAATAGATTCTTCTCCTCGGGATACATTTCTTTCGTAGGTCGTTTGTTTACCGAACACGCGGCGATGGATTTGTTTGTCTACCCATCGTCGCTAGTGTGTTTGAAAGGCGAGGTCCTCAGAGTACACCCAAAAAGGCAGCTGTGTCTTCGGGCTGAGCTATAACTAGCAGCAGATACAACGCTTTAGCGTTATCAATCAGCCCCCCGCCGTGTGCACAATGATCCACATTCAGGTCCCTGGGTTGAGGGTTGAGTCACTGCCTGAGGCTGCAGGGTTTTATTTAGAGTAGCACATGAATGCAGTATTTGACATTAGGGAACATAATGTTCCCTCATAGCAAATCACAGGGGTAGGCACTGAGAGGGAAAGATTTGTTCTGTTTGTTTTAAGTGAAAACGACAAACAAATTTGTAAACAGACATGTGCACCCACACACATACACACACACACTTTCACACACACCCTCACCCCGTCCCTCGCTCTTTTCCTTCCTCTCTCTCTCTCTCTCTCTCTCTCGCTCTCTCCTCTAACCCCTGCAAAAGGAGATCTCTCTCTCTCGCTCTCTCCTCTAACCCCTGTAAAAGGAGATCTCTCTCTCTCGCTCTCCTCTAACCCCTGTAAAAGGAGATCTCTCTCTCTCGCTCTCCTCTAACCCCTGTAAAAGGAGATCTCTCTCTCTCTCTGCTTGGCCGCAGTATTGCATTGTCAGAGGTGTTCTATTATATATCCTAATGTCACTGTGGCGACCATGATGGATGGAATTCCTTAATGATGCCGCTGTGTTCTATCTCTGACTCCGGCTCGACCGGAGAACTTGGCACACTGCAGACAGCCCTTTTAATGAGTTCTGGAAGCAACCTGTAACCCCTGACAACCAAGCGTTCCTCAATGACCTCTTTGGCTAAAACGATCGGATGAATACGCAGGCTCCCAAGGAGGGCTGTCGACATATCTATGTGTATGTCCCAAATGGCACCCTATTCCCTATACAATGCACTACATTTTGACCAGAGCCCATAGGGTTCTGTAAGGAATAGGGTGCCATTCAGGACTCAACCCAGCTCTAGCTCATTAACCCAATGAGATGAGGTTGGATATGAAGAAGTAGCAGTAATTAAAATGTGGGGTATTTGTGAATGAACACGTTCATGTAAAAATCATGGACGTTAATGTGGAGTTGGTCCCACCTTTGCTGATATAACAGCCTCCACTATTCTGGGAGTTCGATGGGGTTGAGGTCAGGGATTTGTGCAGGCCAATCAAGTTCTTCCACACTGATCTTGACAGATAATTTCTGTATGGACCTCGCTTTGTGCACGGAGGCATTGACATGCTGAAACAGGAAAGGGCCTTCTCTAAACTGTTGCCACAAATTTGGAAGCACAAAATCGTCTAAAATGTCATTGTATGCTGTGGCGTTAAGAGTTCCCTTCATTTGAACTAAGGGGCCTAAAAACCCCAGACCATTATAGTTGGCACTATGCAATAGGGAAGGTAGCGTTCTCCTAGCCTCCGCCAAACCTAGATTCGTCTGCCAGAGTGTGAAGCGTGATTCATCACTCCAGGGAACGCGTTTCCACCGCCCCAGAGTCCAATGGCGGCAAGCTTTACAGCACTCCAGCCAACACTTGGCATTGTGCATGGTGATTTTGCATGGAGATGCTCGGCCATGGAAACCCATTTCATGAATGTCCAGACGAACAGTTATTGTGCTGACGTTGCTTCCAGAGGCAGTTTGGAACTTGGTAGTGAGTGTTACAACCAAGGACAGGCGATTATTACGCGCTTCAGCACTCAACGGTCCCGTTCTGTGAGCTTGTGTGGTCTACCACTTTGCGGCTGAGCCGTTGTTGCCTCTAGACATTTCCACACAATAACAGCGCTTACAGTGGACAGGGGCAGCTCTAGCAAGGCAGACATTTTACGAACTGATTGTTCAGAACTGATTGTCCGTCCTTATGATGGTGCCACGTTGAAAGTCACTGAGCTCTACAGTAAGGCCATTCTACTGCCAATGTTTGTCTATGGAGATTGAATGGCTGTGTGCTTGATTTTATACATCTGTCGGCAACGGGTGTGGCTGAAATAGCCAAATCAACTAATTTGAAGGGGTGTCTACATACTTTGTATATATACTGCATAGTGAATGTGAAGTACAGTATGTATATAATGCATGTATTGAATGATAGTTTATACCCTCTTGCACATGCACACACGTGCTGGTACACACTCATGCACATGCTCGCATGCACACGCGCACTCACTCACACACTCACTCACTCAGTGTGAATGTGCCAGGGTTTATCACTGGCTCTATGGGATGAAAGGAGCACGTGAAAGAGTGATGATTAAAAACCATAATTATATGACACTCTTTCTGGGTCCAGAGTGAGTCTGAGTGGACTATCATCTTATATCAAGACACTCATTCATTAATTCACCCCTACAGTACCTCTCTCTCTTCCTCTCTCTCTCCGCTCTATCTTACCCCACCCGCCCCATTTACACACACACACACACACACACACACACACACACACACACACACACACACACACACACACACACACACACACACACACACACACACACACATACACACACACACACACACACACACACACATACACACATACACACACGTATTTGCATGCACGCACCTGTTAATAAACTGATGTCATTTTAGACCCTTAACCTCTCAGTAAATACTTTATACATGTCAAAGTGTATGCAAAAAAATAAATAAGATGCTTTCATTCAAAGCAGCTACCTTTTCGTATGTATGTGTAATCCCTAAAAAGGAATTGAACCCACGATTTAGCCACAACTTAGCCACACAGCACCACACCACCTTGTTAAAAGTGTTATCTTTCCTAGCATCTTGGCATGTTGCCTTTCTGTGATCAGCAACACTAGCATGAATCTGAAGAGACAACTAGTGGTTAAAATATATGTGCAAGTTGCATCAAAGCAACACCGGGTGGCGCTAGGGTACTACTGATGATCTAGACATAATGACAGCTCTCTGCTTTAGCCATAATGACAGCTCTCTGCTTGACCAAGTATCTCATACTGGATCAGAATACGTTTTGGTTTTTGGTTTATGTCATCTAACGGTTGTATTGCCTGAAAAACAAATATTGATTTGGAGCATTAGGGACAGCTTAATCTACAGTATATTATATTATAGACCTATCATATTGTAAAATGGGAGTGGAAACTTAAAATGTATGCACGCTTGGCTGTAAGTCGCTCGGGATAAAAAACGTCTGCTAAATGGCATATATTATACCATGTCTTGATGGTTGCTATTTAGTTTAATGAACATCTCATGTTTACAACTTTGGGCGGAAAAAGTGAGACAGGTATAAATGGCTTATTTCAATTCCATGGACGTCTGTAGCTCAATAGACCGGATTCCTCCTTTCTGGTCTATAACAGTACAGGAAGAGCAAGAGAACCAAGGCTGCCATGAAGATGACTGCAGAGCCACAGGAAGGATGGACTACTCTCCAGTTCACATCATATAACCTTTCCACTCCATTGTGTCTTGTCCTTTTCAGCACGGTTCCAGCAACTACGGTGGATGAGCAACCAACGCCAGCCCAGTACGGCTCGGCTCAGTGGTGTGGAAAGATATAATATATATCTATGGGGAACATGACTCTATGTACACACACACACGTCCTGTCCAACCGGTCATCTCTGCTTCTTTATTGTTCATCTCCGATGTGCGGCAGCATGCGTCGGAGAATGTCTCCACGCTGACGCATGATTGGCTGAGGCCCCCTGCTGCATCGCCTCGCTCCAGGAAGTGAATATATCTCCACCCGGGCTCCCGTCTTCCTATGTGACCTCTCAGTCAAACATGTGCATATTTATGGGAGGGGAGAGCTGGCGAGAGACACTTTAAATTCAGACTGAGGTTTATTCCCTAATAACTACATTGGAGGGACGGGTATGTCCGCTGATTTCTGCTCAATCGCATTAGCGAAACATGGAGGCTTTATGGCTTTGTGGGAGCATGGCAGGATATAGAAGGGAGATAAAGTTGAGAAGAAGCAACACATAGTATTCCAAATGATATCAAGCATGTTATTTATTCCTTTACTTCGAATATGACAGTCGGCCATCCTAGCCCAATGTGTCACCTGATTGGTTGGGTCACGTTCAATAGGCACGAAACAGAAGAAAAAGGGGAGGTACTATCTGAACTCATCCAATAAGAAGCACTTGTTTTCTTCTTCCTAATGAACACAACCCTGCTGTACGTTGGTGACTGAGCATTCTTTTGATTGATTGGTCAAAGTGAGGAATGGCGAGGATAGACACACCGGCTGATTATTGTAATGTAAATCAATGGCTTTTCCTCATTGACGGGGAGCAGTGATACCCAACAGGCCTCCTCTGCCTTCTGGAGAGAACATATGATCCCACCACTGTGAACAGTTGTCCTACAGCGGGCTATACCATTTTAGCAAGTCAGGAGAATGGTGACATTCCAGGTTGTAATTTTTGTAATGTTGCTGCACAAATTCTCTGGGGGCCTATATGTATCAAGTGTCTCAGAGTACGAAAGGAAAGGGAAAGGGGGATACCTAGTCAGTTGTACAACTGAATGCATTCAACTGAAATGTGTCTTCCACATTTAACCCAACCCCTGTGAATACTGAGCTACACTCAACATAGAGTTTTACAACATAGTGTTTCAATTGGATGTCACTTTTTACTAACACCGTAACTACTTGAAGATTGTTTGATTTAGTTTGCAATGGTACCAATGGAATTAGTCCCAAAGGTGCAAACGTCAAGCTCAATCAAGCCCGCCTCATATGTCAAATATTAGCAGGTTATTTGATGTGCACTTGATTGAGCTTGAAGTTTGCACCTTCGGGACTATTCCATTGGTTCCATTGTACCAGGCAAACTAAGGGGGTGGGATTCATTTCGTTCTTGCTTTGTTGAGCCAAATTGTATTCGTTTGACAAATGTATTTAACCCTGACCTGTTATGATGTAAAAAAAAAAAGGCCTTTATAAATACAATTGATTGATTTGATTGATTAGGCCTAATTTCTTCAGTAGTGTGTCAGTGCCTGTACTAAGAGTTCTACCTCATCCCTTTCCCATGACAACCTGATGCTCTGGGAAACCCCACCAGGTCCACAGGCAGACCACCCTCCCATCTCTCCCTCTTCCTCCTTTCCATCCCTCCCTCCATCTTCCTATTTTTTCCATCCCCATCCCTAACTTGGGGGAAAAGAGGAGGAATGGAAAATGGGGCCTGAGTCGCCGGAGAAAGGAGGATAAATATTGGTTTTGTGGACTCTCCTCGGAGGCCCAGACTTCTTTTTGCCTCTTAAGAAAACGTTCCTCCCACTCGAGAGCAACCAAAGCAAATAGCCCTGTGTCGGTGCTGTCTGTCTCACCACCGCCACTCGTGTGTTTGTTTACACAGAAGCCGGAGGATGGCCGCTATGACAGACAGAGAACAGTGGAGAGAGAGAGAGAGAGAGAGGGGGGGGGGGGGGGGGGGGAGAGAGAGAGGGAGATATGGGCAAGAGAGAGAGAGAGATACATGTATTTATTTTCCCTTTTGTACTTTAACTATTTGCACATCATTATACACTGTATATAGACATAATATGACATTTCAAATGTCTTTATTCCTTTGGAACTTTTGTGACTGTAATGTTTACTGTTAATTTTTTACTGTTTATTTCACTTATGTTTATTATCTATTTCACTTGCTTTGACATGTTTCCCATGACAATAAAGCCCCCTTAAATTGAAAATTGAAATTAAGTTGAAATTAAATTGAGAGAGAGAGTGGGAGAGAAAGAGGGGGAGAGATGGGAGAGAGAAGGGGGATATGGGCGTGGGAGAGAGAGAGATAGAGGGGGGAGAGATGGGAGAGAGAAGGGGGATATGGGTGAGAGAGAGAGGTAGAGGGGGAGAGATGGGAGAGAGAAGGGGGATATGGGCGAGAGAGAGAGATAGAGAGAAGATATAAAGATAGGAGACAGGGGGATGATGGTGGAGGAGAGCGGTTTGTTCCATGACATAGATGCTCTCTGGAGATGATTTTTCTGACCAAAGCCCCTCCACACACACACACACACACACACACACACACACACACACACACACACACACACACACACACACACACACACACACACACACACACACACACACACACACACACAAAACATGTATTTAAGCATCTTGGGATGTCTGGGAGGATGATTTCTGAAATGACCAGTGCTTGTGATACCAGGTACCATGGGCCCTGGTCAAAAGTAGTGCACTGGTTAGGGAATAGGGTACCATTTGGGACACAGAGAGGGTATTGGAGTGAGATTAGTTCACACACGGGAGAAGAACAGACCGAGCAACCGACCGAGCAACCGACCAAGCAACCGACCAAGCAACCGACCTGGGAGACTGGGAGTAATACCATCGGAGGGACGGATGGGGGAGGGACAGATGGGGGAGGGACAGATGGGGGAGGGACAGATGGGGGAGGGACAGATGGGGGAGGGACAGATGGGGGAGAGCCATTGGCCTGCTGACCTGTATCACAATCTGGATAGCTCATGCTAACACACACACATACACACAAGCAACAAGGTATGCACGTCCGCACAAATGCACGCACACACACACACACACACACACACACACACACACACGCACACAAGAAGGCATGCATGCGCTCGCGTCCACAAACACAGACACAGAAGTACACACATACCAGGCTGCATATACACCCGCTCAATACTCAATCTCACCCACACACACACACACATATACACACACACACATATACACACACACACATACACATACACATTCACACTCACACAGACACAAACACACAGAAACACACACACACACACACACACACACACACACACACACACCATCCTTTGTGGCCTGCCCTCATGGTGGTCGGTTGCACTTCTAAAGGCTCAATCTGTTCTGTCCCTCCTCTCTGGTTAAGAGCACAAAGGCCCCTCTCGCCTGGCTCAATGACACAAAGCCTGCTCACACACCTCTATACACATGTCCCATTCCAGCCCAGACAGACAGACCGCCCGTTCCCTGGAGACCAGTCCCTCAGTCCGTCGCTGGGGAGGGAGGTGCTAAGGGAGTGACAGCATACATCCCAAATTGCACCCTCTTCCCTGGTTCACTACTTTGACCAGGGCTCATAGGAGTGAAGGGCTTAAACAGTGACAGAGTGTGTCTCAGAATGCACCCTATTCTATGTAGTGCGCTGCTTTTAACCAGGGCCCATAGCATTAGCACTATTAGCATAATGTTAGTATTTTCCCTTTGCACTGTTAGCATTAGCATCCCAGCTAATCCCAGTTGTCTGAAGACACTGGCTGTGTTTGAGCGAAGCTTTTCCTACTCGTGTACTCACAGTTCCTGCCAAGCTGCCTCCCACATCCACGTAATCCACAAACAATTATCATATTTGCCTCTCTGGACAACTCACGCTTTGTTTACCTACGACAAATGAACAATTTACTCAGATGGGTATTTAACAAGGATTCGCAAGCACCTTGCACAGGTCCATGCAGAATCAAAAGCATAATTTTTGTTTGGTACTATTAAAGTAGCCATGCACAAATAAATATTTGGGTTTGATGGACACAATTGTTGTTGCTGTTGGTTTGGAACAAATGTGGAGTGACTAATGGAGAGAAAGCCAGTGACTCGTACTTTCTATGTTCACGTTTCTATGTCTAACAACTACCAATGCATACTGCACAAACTATGACAGCAGTAAAAGGGGGGGGGGGGGGGGGGCAGCAACAAAAACTTTCCCACAACATCGAAATTACGAAGTCCAAGAATGGAAAACTTGAGTGATGGAATGGGCCTACTTTTACTGTTTGGTATTCATGGGTAGTTGACCTTTTCCTCTATCAGCTATTGAGCAATAATCACTTCCTTGTGTAAACTGCTTTACTGTGTTAAGTGAGGCATGGGGACACCAGTGATAAAACTGTCAGACCCCAGAGAGCTGCAGGCTGAAACAGTTCGGGTACATTTTAGATGGGCTGGTCCATCTTTAGCCCAGTTGGCCTGGCAATTATAACTTTTTTTTATTCACAGTGTGATCATTATTTGGCTGAGAATGGGTAGCCTCAAGGGGAAAAAAGTGTGGATGCTATTTTGTGAATTATCAGTGAAATAACTATGACATAAGATCATTGGGTAACACTTTATTTTACTGTTAACCTGGTCATCTAAACTGTGTGGTAGAACATTGCTGTTACCAAAATGTGTTTGTTTAAATTAATCAAAAATAAACAAGTAAGGAATTTCACCATTTATCATTTAATGTGTAAATACCTCGTAATTTATTTGACATAAAACAAAAAGCTACCACTCATTAATGTGATGTAACTGAATGCCAGTTGGTCATAATGGTATCACAAAATATGCCAAAGGCTAACCAGTTTCACTGCACCACCCCGTCAAGACCTTTAGACTTGACAAATTACCGTAAAAATGTACTAATACAAATAAAAGCTGATTGAGAGATGGAATAACACCCTTCCTAACCAACTGAGATTAATACAATTTTTTTTTTAAACATCTGGACGTTAGCTCTGTGTTCTTTATTTTCTAAAGAGACAAGCTTGCTGAGATAAAATGGGTGCTATAAATTATAGTTGAGAGAGGTGGATATAGGGGAAGGAAGGGCAGTAGATATTATGTCCGTAAGATGTAGACACGCTGATTGGCCTAGCTCATAAATCTAGAGTAGAGCTGTTTGGTCTGGGCCCCAGTGCTAACCAGCCAATCATTACCCTTCCTTTTAGATATGTACAAACACGCACGGCCCCTGCCTGCGCCCAGCCAGAGAGGAAGAAGGAGAGTGAGAGAAGGAGGAGGGGTGGAAAGAGAAGGGGACATAGCAACAGGGAGTAATAATTACCCCCAGATGAGCCTCCTCATCCTTCTCTTTTCCCTCCATCCATACCTAAGATGATCACCTCCTCCAACAAACACATGCTACCACCCATGAGCATGGCAATACATGTGTTCCTACTTCCCAACCATATCTATATCTGTCTACAGGCCTGCAGGCTAAAGTGAGTTATGATGGCTTTAGCCAGTTCTGCTTAGTAATGTTCCCCGAAGCTCCCACCTTCTCCTCATGTTGTTCTTGACCAGTCTTAACGATCATCCACTTCTTTTTATCCTCCACACCTTCCTTCATCTCTTCATTTCTCCTCTCCTTTTCACTGACCATCCCCTCCCGATGAGTTATCAGTTGAGTGTATGGGCTTCTGTGTCCTCTCTACATTCACTCTGTCCATATTCATAAGTTGTGTAGTGTAGTCTATTATTGTATAGTGTAGTGTATTATAGTGCAACATAGTGTGGTATATGTAGCATAGTATCATATAGTGTAGTAGTATAGTATATTTTGCACTGTATAGTATAGTGTTGAATATGTTGCATAGTATAGGAAATGTCGTGTAGTACAACATAGTACAGTATAGTGCAGCATAGTACTATAGTATAGTGTAGTTTTTTTTTAAACCTTTATTTAACTAGGCAAGTCAGTTAAGAACAAATTCTTATTTTCAATGATGGCCTACAAACAATGGGTTAACTGCCTTGTTCAGGGGCAGAATGACAGATTTTTACATTGTCAGCTCGGGGATTCGATCTTACAACCTTTCAGTTACTAGTCTAACGCTCTAACGCTCTAACCACTAGGCTACCTGCCGCCCACTAAGCTACCTGCCGCCTTATAGTGCAGCATATGTAGTATAGTTTAGAGCAGTATAGTATAGTGCAGTATAGTGTAGTGGTATAATATACTATTGTGTAGGATATCAAACATAGTATAGTGTAGTATGTGTTGTGCAGTATAGTGTGGTATAGTGTAGTGCATATAGCATAGTATACTGTAGTGGTAAGGTGTAGTATAGGATAGTGTAGTAGAGTGTAGTAGTATTCTATGGTGCAGTGTAGTATATGTAGTGTAGTTTAGTATAGCTTAGTATAGTATAGTGAAGTATATGTCGTGTAGTATAGTATACAGTGCCTTGCGAAAGTATTCGGCCCCCTTGAACTTTGCGACCTTTTGCCACATTTCAGGCTTCAAACATAAAGATATAAAACTGTATTTTTTTGTGAAGAATCAACAACAAGTGGGACACAATCATGAAGTGGAACGACATTTATTGGATATTTCAAACTTTTTTAACAAATCAAAAACTGAAAAATTGGGCGTGCTAAATTATTCAGCCCCCTTAAGTTAATACTTTGTAGCGCCACCTTTTGCTGCGATTACAGCTGTAAGTCGCTTGGGGTATGTCTCTATCAGTTTTGCACATCGAGAGACTGAATTTTTTTCCCATTCCTCCTTGCAAAACAGCTCGAGCTCAGTGAGGTTGGATGGAGAGCATTTGTGAACAGCAGTTTTCAGTTCTTTCCACAGAATCTCGATTGGATTCAGGTCTGGACTTTGACTTGGCCATTCTAACACCTGGATATGTTTATTTTTGAACCATTCCATTGTAGATTTTGCTTTATGTTTTGCATCATTGTCTTGTTGGAAGACAAATCTCCGTCCCAGTCTCAGGTCTTTTGCAGACTCCATCAGGTTTTCTTCCAGAATGGTCCTGTATTTGGTTCCATCCATCTTCCCATCAATTTTAACCATCTTCCCTGTCCCTGCTGAAGAAAAGCAGGCCCAAACCATGATGCTGCCACCACCATATTTGACAGTGGGGATGGTGTGTTCAGGGTGATGAGCTGTGTTGCTTTTAAAACATAATGTTTTGCATTGTTGCCAAAAAGTTCAATTTTGGTTTCATCTGACCAGAGCACCTTCTTCCACATGTTTGGTGTGTCTCCCAGGTGGCTTGTGGCAAACTTTAAACGACACTTTTTATGGATATCTTTAAGAAATGGCTTTCTTCTTGCCACTCTTCCATAAAGGCCAGATTTGTGCAATATACGATTGATTGTTGTCCTATGGACAGAGTCTCCCACCTCAGCTGTAGATCTCTGCAGTTCATCCAGAGTGATCATGGGCCTCTTGGCTGCATCTCTGATCAGTCTTCTCCTTGTATGAGCTGAAAGTTTAGAGGGACGGCCAGGTCTTGGTAGATTTGCAGTGGTCTGATACTCCTTCCATTTCAATATTATCGCTTGCACAGTGCTCCTTGGGATGTTTAAAGCTTGGGAAATCTTTTTGTATCCAAATCCGGCTTTAAACTTCTACACAACAGTATCTCGGACCTGCCTGGTGTGTTCCTTGTTCTTCATGATGCTCTCTGCGCTTTTAACGGACCTCTGAGACTATCACAGTGCAGGTGCATTTATACGGAGACTTGATTACACACAGGTGGATTGTATTTATCATCATTAGTCATTTAGGTCAACATTGGATCATTCAGAGATCATCACTGAACTTCTGGAGAGAGTTTGCTGCACTGAAAGTAAAGGGGCTGAATAATTTTGCACGCCCAATTTTTCAGTTTTTGATTTGTTAAAAAAGTTTGAAATATCCAATAAATGTCGTTCCACTTCATGATTGTGTCCCACTTGTTGTTGATTCTTCACAAAAAAATACAGTTTTATATCTTTATGTTTGAAGCCTGAAATGTGGCAAAAGGTCGCAAAGTTCAAGGGGGCCGAATACTTTCGCAAGGCACTGTAGGATAGCGCAGTATACAGTATGTTTTGAAGTATAGTGTATTATAGTATAGTGTAGTGGTATAGTGTAGTAGTATAATGTGATAGTATAGTGTAATAGTATAGGATGGTGTAGTATATGTGGTGTAGTATGGTATAGTATAGCATAGTATACTGCAGTAGTAAGGTGTAGTATAGTATAGGATAGTGTAGTATGGTGTAGTAGTATACTATAGTGCAGTGTAGTATAGTATATAGAGTGTAGTTTAGTATAGCTTAGTATAGTATAGTGTGATAGTATAGTGGAGTAGTATAGGACTGTGTAGTATATGTGGTTCAGTATAGTATATTATAGCATAGTATAGTAGTATATTATAGTGTAGTAGCACAGAATAGTGTACTATATGTAGTACAGTATAGTTTTATTTTTTTATTTTACCTTTATTTAACCAGGCAAGTCAGTTAAGAACAAATTCTTATTTTCAATGACGGCCTGGGAACAGTGGGTTAACTGCCTGTTCAAGGGCAGAACGACAGATTTGTACCTTTGTACCTTGTCAGCTACACTAGTATAGTGTAGTAGTATAGGATAGGGTAGTATATATAGCGTAGTATAGTGTAGTAGCATAGAATAGAGTAGTATATGTAGTGTAGAATAGTGTGGTATAGTGTAGTATATGTAGTATAGTACAGTGTAGTATATGTAGCGTAGTATAGTATAGTGTAGTAGTATAGTGTAGTATATGTAGAAGAGTATAGTGTCGTATGTGTAGTATAGTACAGTGTAGTATATGTAGTATAGTATAGTGCAGTATGTGTAGCGTAGTAGTATAATATAGGATAGTGTAGTATACAGTGGGGAGAACAAGTATTTGATACACTGCCAATTTGCAGGTTTTCCTACTTACAAAGCATGTAGAGGTCTGTAATTTTTATCGTAGGTACACTTCAACTGTGAGTGACGGAATCTAAAACAAAAATCCAGAAAATCACATTGTATAATTTTTAAGTAATTAATTTGCATTTTATTGCATGACATAAGTATTTGATACATCAGAAAAGCAGAACTTAATATTTGGTACAGAAACCTTTGTTTGCAATTACAGAGATCATACGTTTCCTGTAGTTCTTGACCAGGTTTGCACACACTGCAGCAGGGATTTTGGCCCACTTCTTCCATACAGACCTTCTCCAGATCCTTCAGGTTTCGGGGCTGTCGCTGGGCAATACGGACTTTCAGCTCCCTCTGAAGGATCTGGAGAAGGTCTGTATGGAGGAGTGGGCCAAAATCCCTGCTGCAGTGTGTGCAACCTGGTCAAGAACTACAGGAAACATATGATCTCTGTAATTGCAAACAAAGGTTTCTGTACCAAATATTAAGCTCTACTACCATACCTTATTCAAAGGCACTAAAATATTTTATCTTGCCCATTCACCCTCTAAATGGCACACATACACCATCCACGTCTCAGTTGTCTCAAGGCTTAAAAATCCTTCTGTCTACTCCTCTTCATCTACACTGATTTAACAGGTGTCTTCAATAAGAGGTCATAACTTTCACCTGGATTCACCTGGTTCTGTCTATGCAATGGAAAGAGCAGGTGTTCCTAGTGTTTTACGGCAAATCTGTTTCTATGTGATTCATACACTTTCTCTGATGCTAAGGGTTGTCCATTTGGCATAACACAGTCAGACCTGGTTTGCTCCAGTCTGCCTGGAGTGCCAGGTTTACGGGGTTTACACTTTTTAGTCCTTTTTTATTGGTTCCATTGCAACAGTCAAGCTGAAGATCTCAAACAGTATTTGAAACCAGGTCTGGAGACAGTATGGTTATTCGTCATCATAGTAGCGTGTGTCAACCTTCATTTTTTTCAGATGCCTACTAAAGTTGCAGAGAACACTACCTGGGCTTGAGATCAAGGTGGGGGTTATTTTTCTATTATGTCTTCCAGCATGCCTTTGGATTATTTCAAGATGTCAGCAAATCTGTCGAAGGAGCAAATATTTTTACAGCAAAATATCACTACACGCATTCAACAAGCTGGCTGCCTTAATGGAAGCAAATGGTCTGCTTTAGGCATAGAGATGCTGAAGATGTTTTACTCCTCTGTAGATAAAATCCGACCACTATTGGTGCGGTGCCATGCGGCTAGTAGATGGGGGATGTAGGACCATCTCCAGTGTACTGACATGAAGAGGTTGTTTTTTTTTTTTACCAAGGAATGACTCAGTGCAGTGGTGACTTGGTCCAAATGGAGCATGGTCAGTAACCACAACCACCCTTACCCTCCCCTGGGGACCTTTGGCCCCATAGGCAAGCCTCCAGACCCTGTGTGTTCACTGTGAGAGAAACTCACTGCATCATCCTATTCCATGAATTCCATCCAACTCTGACATGGGCTTTTGTGCTTTTGGCAGAGCTTGCACCGTCAAGACTGGAAGATTGATTATGGAAGGCTGTGGGGTTGTTTTGTGTAAATATATAATCTTCTTTGCTGCCAGTTTCAACCGCAAACCGAAGAATTGCTTGTTCCAAAAGGACAGTCTGTCATTTGTGTCCCAATTGAAGGGTTACGTGCTTTTTACCCATTGCATTGTGGGATGAAAGGAGGTGAAACTGACATACACATGTCCCTTGCTGTCTGTCACTTTCTCTTCATTTGAAGCATGTAACCAGAGACCAGACGGTCTATTTTTTCCCAGTCAACCTAAGAACTTTATATTTTTATACAAGTTCTTGCATGTAATTGTCCAGAAATGTATGTCCCGTTACCCACAAAGGATAACGGGATAGGGCCAGCTTGAAGTTACTCAGCGTACACATCACTGACAATCTGAAATGGTCCACCCACACAGGCAGTGTGGTAAAGAAGGCGCAACAGCACATCTTAAACCTCAGGAGGCTGAAGAAATTTGTCTTGGCACCTAAAACGCTCACAAACTTTTTCAAATGCACAATTGAGAGCATCCTGGCTGGCTGTATCAACGCCTGGTACGATAACTACACTGCCCGCAACCACAGCGCACTGCAGAGGGTAGTGTGATCTGCTCAACGCATCACCGGGGGCAAACTACCTGCCCTCCAGGACACCTACAGCACCCGATGTCACAGAAAAGCTAAAAAGTTCATCAAGGACAACAACCACCTGAGCCACTGCCTGTTCACCCCGCTATCATCCAGAAGGCGAGATCAGTACAGGTGCATCAAAGCTGGGACCGAGAGACTGAAAAACCATCTCAAGGCCAACAGACTCTTAAATATCCATCACTAGGTGGCTTCCACCCGGTTACGCAACCCTGCACCTTAGAGGCTGCTGCCCTGTATACATACAGTGCCTTCCAAAAGTATTCATCCCCCTTGGCGTTTTTCCTATTTTGTTGCATTACAACCTGTAATTTAAATTGATTTTAATTTGAATTTCATGTAATGGACATCCACAAAATAGTCCAAATTAGTGAAGTGAAATAAAAAATAAAAAAATGTTTCCAAATAATCTAAAAAATAAAAAACTTAAGTGGTGCGTGCATACTGTATGTATTCACCCCTGTTGCTATGAAGCCCCTAAATAAGATCTTGATGCATCCAATTACCTTCAGAAGTCACATAATTAGTTAAATAAAGTATACCTGTGTGCAATCTAAGTGTCACATGATCTGTCACGTGATCTTAGTATATCTGTTCTGAAAGGCCCCAGCGTCTTCAACACCACTAAGCAAGGGGCACCACCAAGCAAGCGGCACCATGAAGACCAAGGAGCTCTCCAAACAGGTCAGGGACAAAGTTGTGGAGAAGTACAGATCAGGGTTGGGTTATAAAAAATATCTGAAACTTTGAACATCCCACGGAGCAGCATTAAATCCATTAATAAAACATAGAAAGAATATTCCACCACAACAAACCTGCCAAGAGAGGGCCGCTCCCTAAAGCTCACAGACCGGCCAAGGAGGGCAAGGAGAGGCAACAAAGAGACCAAAGATAACCCTGAAGGAGCTGCAAAGCTCCACCGTGGAGATTGGAGTATCTGTCCATAGGACCACTTAAAGCTGTACACTTCACAGAGCTGGGCTTAATTAAGCCATTGCTTAATTGAAACTAGGGGGCACTATTTTCATTTTTGGAAAAATAACGTTCCCAAAGTAAACGGGCTATTTTGTCAGGACAAGATGCTAGAATATGCATATAATTGACAGCTTAGGATAGAAAGCACTCTAAAGTTTCCAAAACTGTAAAAATATATAACAGAACTGATATTGCAGGCGAAAGCCTAAGAAAAATCCAATCAGGAAGGGACTCTTATTTAGAAAGCTCTGCGTTACTATGCGTCCCTATTGAGCAGTGAATGAGATATCAACCAGATTCCTTTTTCTATGGCTTCCCTAATGTGTCTAGTGTCACAATACAGAGTTTCAGGCTTTTATTTTGAAAAATGAGCCTGAACGACAACATTGCGTCAGTGGTCAGCTGGAGGCTCTCAGAGTGTTTTGTGCGTAAAAGACAAATGCGGCCATTGTTTCTCTCTTTCCTACTAAGAAGCCACCTGTCCCGGTTGATATAATATCGAATAGATATTTAAAAAACACCTTGAGTATTGATTATAAAAAACATTTGCCATGTTTCTGTCGATATTATGGATCTAATTTGGAATATTTTTAGGAGTTGTCGTGACCGCAGTTTCCGGTGGATTTCTCAACCAAACGTGAAGTGTTTCGGCTATAAGAAATCATCTTTATGGGACAAAATGAACATTTGCTGTCTAACTGGGAGTCTCGTGAGTGAAAACATCCGAAGCTCATCAAAGGTAAATGATTTCATTTGATTGCTTTTCTGATTTTCGTGACCAAGCTGCCTGCTGCTAGCTAGGCATAATGCTATGCTAGGCTATCGATAAACTTACACAAAAGCTTGTCTTGCTTTGGCTGTAAAGCATAATTTCAAAATCTGAGATGACAGGGTGATTAACAAAAGGCTAAACTGTGTTTCAATAAATTTCACTTGTGATTTCATGAATATGAATATTTTCTAGTAATATTTTTTGTCCGTTGCGTTATGCTAATTAGTGTCAGTTGATGACAATTCTCCCGGATCCTGGAGAGGGAGCTCCAAGAGGTTAAAGAAAAAATTAAGCAAACACTTTTGGTGTTTGCCAAATAGGCATGTGGGAGACTAACCAAACATATGGAAGGTACTTTGGTCAGATGAGACTAAACTTGAGCTTTTTGGCCATCAAGGAAAATGCTATGTCTGGCGCAAACCCAACACCTCTCATCACCCTGAGAACACGATCCAGCATCATGCTGTGGGGATGTTTTTCATCGGCAGGGACTGGGAAATTGGTCAGAATTTAAGGAATGATGGATGGCCCTAAATACAGGGAAATTATTGAGTGAAATCTGTTTCAGACTTCCAGATATTTGAGACTGGGACGGGGGTTCACCTTCCAGCAGGACAATGACCCTGCTAAAGCAACACTCAAGTGGTTTAAGGGGAAACATTTACATGTATTGGAATGGCCTAGTCAAAGCCCAGACCTCAATCCAATTGAGAATCTGTGGTATGACTTAAAGATTGCTGTACACCAGCAGAACCCAGCCTACTTGTAATGGCTGGAGCAGTTTTGCCTTGAAGAATGGGCAAAAATCCAACTGGTTAGATGTACCAGGCTTATAGAGACATACCCCAAGAGACTTGCAGCTGTAATTGCTGCAAAATGTGACTCTACAAAGTATTGACTTAGGGGGGTGAATATTTTTGTCTAATTTCTTGTTTGTTTCACAATAAAAAATATTTTGCATCTTCAAAGTGGTAGACATGTTGTGTAAATCAAATGATACAACCCCCCCAAAAATCTATTTAAATTACAGGTTGTAAGGCAACAAAATAGGAAAAATGTCAAAGGGCGTGAATACTTTCGCAAACCACTGTGGACTTCAGATGCTTTACTCATCTCATGTATATAATGTATTATATTCTACTGTGTTCTAGTCTATGCTATGCCTAGTTAAATAAAGATTAAACAAAATACATAAAATAAATTGCTCATCCTAATATTTATGTATTCCTTTATTCCATTCTTCTACTTTTAGGTTGTGTGTATTGTTGTGCATTGTTGTGAATTATTAGATATGACTGCACTGTTGGAGCTAGAAACACAAGCATTTCACTACACCCGCAATAACATCTGCTAAACATGTGTATGTGACATATCAAATGTGATTTGATTTGGATAGGATTGAGTGATTAATTTCAGTATGCTCCTCAGTAGTTTATGACCCTGACAACAAGCCCTTACCATCACAACATTACCATCACAACATTACCATCACAACATTACCACTGCTAGATTGAGAGACGTTGTATAAAAATAGAACCTTGCCGGTGATGAACCTTGTTAGAGTCAATCTCAGGAGCATTGAGTTGTCTTCCTGTCCTGGTGTCAGCAGGCTATTAATCCCTCACGCCACAGAGGGAGTGAAAGCGGCTTGGAGGAGATGAGATACAGTATATATGGGATGGGTCATTCTTTACAAGCCTGAGACAAACAACTTCATTTACACCCAAGGCAGACACCATTTAAAAAAGGATTCTGTAATGACTGTTGGTCATTCCTGGCAGAATGTCTTTCTAATGTGTGTGGTTTAGCATCACTGGCTACGACACATGTAATCGTAGAAGACATTCTAATGCTACTATTAGAGACCTCCAGCAGCAAACTCATTCTGTGGAGGTCATAGTGTCTGCTGAGTTAGAATTTTAAATGTTTAATTGAGACCTTGAAAACCAGGTGAAGGGAGTTCATTACTAATCAGTGACCTTAATTCATCAATCAAGTACAAGGGGGGAGCGAAAACTCGGTCCTCCATGGAATGAGATTGACATGTGTCTTACTGCAATACTAAGTGTTGGGTAGAACTTTGCTGAGGCTCACTTTCTTGTAATTCCCTTTCAGTCACTGTTGATGTAAAACAAAAAAACACTCACAAAAACAAAAAACACTCACAAAAAATGTACCCAATCTTCAAAATATAGCCTGCTACATTACCAGTAGAATAAACAGTACATCAGACACTGTATAAGTGATATAACAGCTGTAGCAAGCCACGTTAGATTTTTGTCACAGTGTTGGCTACAAAGTGGAGGCAGGATTGGATGGGTGTAGCCTGTTATGCAAGCTAGGTAAGAAAGACTTGATTGTGTTTATTAGCAGTAGTGAGCAAGCTACGTTTTGTGTGTTAACTATAACTATATTGGCAAACAGGCTTGGATGTATGTGTTTACTGTAGCAGGAAAGCTATCGGTTTTAAGGTCTTTCATGCTATGCTTGGCTTGGCAAATAACATCTAGCATGCAGGCTAAGTTCAAATCCAACAGTAAAACAATCTACTTAATTGTGTTGTAGTGGGCAGACAAAGTTAAGATGAGTGTGAGTAATATGGTGTGGTAGAGGCTAAGCTGGTCTGTTAGTGAGTGTTAGCCATAGCCTGTGTTTGTTAGCCACAGCCTGTATGTGTTAGCCACAGCCTGTATGTGTTAGCCATAGCCTGTACGTGTTAGCCATAGCCTGTGTGTGTTAGCCATAGCCTGTGTGTGTTATCCATAGACTGTTTGTGTTAGCCATAGATTGTTTGTGTTAGCCATAACCTGTGTGTGTTAGCCATAGCCTGTGTGTGTTAGCCATAGCCTGTATGTGTTAGCCATAACCTGTGTGTGTTAGCCATAGCCTGTGTGTGTTAGCCATTTTTTTTTAAATTTTACCTTTATTTAACCAGGCAAGTCAGTTAAGAACAAATTCTTATTTTCAATGACGGCCTAGGAACAGTGGGTTAACTGCCTGTTCAGGGGCAGAACGACAGATTTGTACCTTGTCGGCTCGGGGGTTTGAACTTGCAACCTTCCGGTTACTAGTCCAACGCTCTAACCACTAGGCTACCCTGCCGCCCCGTGTGTGTTAGCCATAGTCTTTTCAAATACTACCGTTGCACCATCGAGCTCATTCTGAATGGATGCATCTCACAGACTGGTACAGGAATTGCTCTGTCCATGACTGCAAGGCCCTCCAGCGGGTGATGAAGACGGCCCAGTACATCACTGGGACAGTGCTCCTAACCATCCAGGACATCTACTCAGTGCCTGAAGAAGGCCCGCAGCCTCATCAAGGACCTCACACACCACGAGCGGTTCACTCCCTTACCTTCGGGCAGACGATATCGGAGCATGAGGTCTGATACCAACACGCTCAGAGGCAGTTTCTAGCTACTAACCACCATCTTGAACTAGACTGACCACCTGAACACTTGAACTAGACTGACCACCTGATCTGATTCTCCACACCTTAGCACAAATGTACTCACACACCCACACAGACATGCACACACACACACACACACACATATACATATATATATATATATATATATATATATATATATATATATATATATATATATATACAGTGGGGCAAAAAAGTATTTAGTCAGCCACCAATTGCAAGTTCTCCCACTTAAAAAGATGAAAGAGGCCTGTAATTTTCATCATTTTTTATTTTTTATTTTACCTTTATTTAACTAGGCAAGTAAGTTAAGAACAAATTCTTATTTTCAATGACGGCCTAGGAACAGTGGGTTAACTGCCTAGGTACACTTCAACTATGACAGACAAAATGAGAAAAAAAATCCAGAAGATCACATTGTAGGATTTTTAATGAATTTATTTGCAAATGATGGTGGAAAATAAGTATTTGGTCACCTGTAGAAATAGTAAAAATAAAGAAAATCTCTTAAATGAGTAGATGTGTCCTAACTTTTGATGGTACTGTATATTCATGCTACACACATCACAACTGCTGCTACCAGTCTCTTATTATGATTGCTAAATTACTGCACAATTTAAACACTTGTCCCTCAATCCAGTCTTACCCAAACGTGTGTAAATATTGGACTATAAATTGCGCTGTCCTTCATTATACTGATGCTTAAATGTTTCTTCTATTTTACTGAGCTATTTACTGTATGTTGGTAATCTTATATTTTATTATTTGTTATTGTTGTTGCATTTTTGAGAAGGAACCTGCAAGTAAGCATTTCGTTGGACGGTGTATACCATGTGTATCTTGTACATACGACTAATACAACTTGGAACTTGTATATGTTAGCCATAGCCTGTGTGTGTTAGCCATAGCCTGTGCGTGTTAGCCGTAGCAGGTGCGCTAAGCTGGCCTGTGTGTGTTAGCCATAGCCTGTGTGTGTTAGCCGTAGCGGGTGCGCTAAGCTGGCCTGTGTGTTTAAGTCGTAGCCTTGCAGACATGCTCATTTAAAAATATATATATATTTCACCTTTCTTTAACCAGGTAGGCTAGTTGAGAACAAGTTCTCATTTGCAACTGCGACCTGGCCAAGATAAAGCATAGCAGTGTGAACAGACAACACAGAGTTACACATGGAGTAAACAATTAACAAGTCAATAACACAGTAGAAAAAAAAGAGTCTATATACATTGTGTGCAAAAGGCATGAGGAGGTAGGCGAATAATTACAATTTTGCAGATTAACACTGGAGTGATAAATGATCAGATGGTCATGTACAGGTAGAGATATTGGTGTGCAAAAGAGCAGAAAAGTAAATAAATATAAACAGTATGGGGATGAGGTAGGTAAAATTGGGTGGGCTATTTACTGATAGACTATGTACAGCTGCAGTGATCGGTTAGCTGCTCAGATAGCAGATGTTTGAAGTTGGTGAGGGAGATAAAAGTCTCCAACTTCAATGATTTTTGCAATTCGTTCCAGTCACAGGCAGCAGAGAACTGGAACGAAAGGCGGCCAAATGAGGTGTTGGCTTTAGGGATGATCAGTGAGATACACCTGCTGGAGCGCGTGCTACGGGTGGTGTTGCCATCGTGACCAGTGAACTGAGATAAGGCGGAGCTTTACCTAGCATGGACTTGTAGATGACCTGGAGCCAGTGGGTCTGGCGACGAATATGTAGCGAGGGCCAGCCGACTAGAGCATACAGGTCGCAGTGGTGGGTGGTATAAGGTGCTTTAGTAACAAAACGGATGGCACTGTGATAAACTGCATCCAGTTTGCTGAGTAGAGTATTGGAAGCTATTTTGTAGATGACATCGCCGAAGTCGAGGATCGGTAGGATATTCAGTTTTACTAGGGTAAGTTTGGCGGCGTGAGTGAAGGAGGCTTTGTTGCGGAATAGAAAACCTCCTTCTGCCAAGATGCACTGTGTGTGTTAGCTGTAGCATGCTTGAGAAGTTGAGCTGTGTTAGCTGTAGCAGGTATATGCTAAGCCGAGCTTTGCACTATGTGTTAGCCGAAGCAGGCATGCTATGCCCATCCTTAGCCAAGCAGACCGTGGCCAAGGTTAGCCGTGGTCATAGCCAAGCGGGTTTGCTAAGCTAGACAGTCTGTGTTAGCCGTAGCATAGTGGCCAAGCTAAGCTGGGCTGTGTGTGTTCCAGTGATTTATTTGTCTCCCCTGCCGTGTCTCTGCTGAATGCCGTGTAGTGGCTGGAGTCCCTGCTGCTGGAATGACAGGTCTCCAATGTGAGCTGCCAGAAAGCACAGCGGGAGAGCACCACCTCCCTGCCACATCCCCCTCTCATTCTGTCGGTCTATATTACTGTGTCTCTATCTCTCTCTTTTTCTCAAATCTAGTCTTCTTCACTGTCAGTTTCATGTTAGCTCTCTATGTCTGTCTGTCTTACACAGGGATACACATGTGAGAACATATGTACTATGCACAATCACACACACACACACACACACACACACACACACACACACACCCACGCACGCACGCACGCACGCACGCACGCACGCACGCACACACACACACTTTAAATACAACATTTCAATTAACCAATCAAATTTCCAATAAAAGGATCCAAATATTGCTTAGGTCCCTGTATGCATTGCACTCAAAAGCACAGAAAGCACCTCCTTCTCCCAAACACACACCACACACACCATATACACATCACACCACACGCACCACACCACACACACCAAACCACACTACAAACACCAAACCACACACAACACACACCACATCACACACACACAATTGGTGAATTCACCAATCAAACTTCCAAAAAAAGGATGAAAATATTTCTATGGTCCCTGTATGCATGGCACTCAAGGGCATGGCACTCCCAAGGATGAACCGGACTTGTGGAGGTCTACAATTTGTTTTTTGAGGGCTTGGTTGAGTTCTTTTGATTTTCCCATGATGTCAAGCAAAGAGCTTTGAAATTCAAAAATACTAACATTCTTGAAAATATATGTGTTATACATCAAAGTAAAGTAAAGCTTCAGATTTCAAAAAGGCTTTACGGCGAAAGGAAACCATGCGATTATCTGAGGACAGCACCCCGCATACAAACACATGAAAATCATATTTCAAGCAGGCAGGTGCGACACAAAAGTCAGAAAAAGCGATATAAAAAATGCCTTACCTTTGATGATCTTCTTCTGTTGGCACTCCAAAAGGTCCTAGTTACAACACAAATGGTATTTTTGTTCGATAATGTCCTTCTTTATATCCATAAAAACTCAGTTTAGCTGGCGCGCTTCAGTCAACAATACACTCAGTTTCCCTCCATCAAAATGCATACAAAATTAATCAGTTTCTAATAAACTTTTCCAAACAAGTCAAACAACGTTTATAATCAAAATGTAGCTATCCTAATACGCAAATAAACAATACAATTTAAGACAGAGAATAGTATGTTCATTACAGGAGATAAATAAGAAAGAACGCGCTTTCCTCCACGCACTTGGAAACACTACAGCCAAAATGGGAGCCACCTAAAAAAACTACAATTTCTGGGTAAGTTTTCCAAAAAACAGCCTGAAACTCTTTCTAAGGACTGTTGACATCTAGTGGAAGCCCTAGGAACTGCAATTTGGGAGGACTTGGACTTATAATTATAGTACTAGTCATTGAAAACAGTAGTAAGCTCAAATTCTTTTTTTTTTATGGTTTGTCCTCTGGGTTTTGCCTGCCATATCAGTTCTGTTCTCACAGGCATAATTTTAACAGTTTTAGACACTTTAGAGTGTTTCTACCTAAATCTACCAATTATTTGCATAACCTAGCTTCTGGGCCTGAGTAACAGGCAGTTTACTTTGGGCACGCTTTTCATACGGATGTCAAAATACTGCCCCCTACCCCAGAGAGATTAACAAGAAATGTGTGTAGTGGTTGGAAAACAAGTTTTAATGACTCCAACCTATGTGTATGTAAATTTCTGACAAAAAATTGTCAAAGACTCCAGCCACAGACTGTTCTCTCTGCTACCGCACGACATGCGGTACCGGAGCACCAAGTCTAGGTCCAAAAGGCTCCTTAACAGATTCTACCCCCAAGCCATAATACTGCTGAACAATTTATCAAATGGCCACCCAGACAATTTGCATTGACACACCCGCCCCCCTTTGTTTTTACACTGCTGCTATTCGCTGTTAATTATCTATGCATAGTCACTTTACAACTTACCTCAAGTAACCTGTACCCCCGCACATTGACTCGGTACCAGTACACCCTGTATTTGGCCTCGTTATTGTTATTTTATTGTGTTGCTTCTCTTTACTTTAGTTAATTTAGTATTTTCTTAAAACTGCATTGCTGTTTGGTGCACCTGTTCTATTTGGTGTATGTGACTAATACAGTTTGATTTGATTTGAAGACACAAGACACCACACACACACACACACACACCACACACACCACACACACACGCACACACACGACACAAGACACATACACATGTTGGCTTGATAAAACATTCAAGATGAGTGTCCCACTGGCCATCAAATAAACTCAGCAAAAAAATAAACGTCCTCTCTCTGTCAACTGCGTTTATTTTCAGCAAACTTAACATGTGTAAATATTTGTATGAACATAACAAGACTCAACAACTGAGACATAAACTGAACAAGTTCCACAGACATGTGACTAACAGAAATTGAATAATGTGTCCCTGAAAAAAGGGGGGTCTAAATCAAAAGTAACAGTTAATATCTGGTGTGGCCACCAGCTGCATTAAGTACTGCAGTGCATCTCCTCATGGACTGCACCAGATTTGCCAGATCTTGCTGTGAGATGTTACCCCACTCTTCCACCAAGGCACCTGCAAGTTCATTTCTGGGGGGAATGGCCTTAGCCCTCACCCTCCGATCCAACAGGTCCCAGGTGTGCTCAATGGGATTGAGATCCGGGCTCTTCGCTGGCCATGGCAGAACACTGACATTCCTGTCTTGCAGGAAATCACGCACAGAACGAGCGGTATGGCTGATGGCATTGTCATGCTGGAAGGTAATTTCAGGATGAGCCTGCAGGAAGGGTACAGCATGAGGGAGGAGGATGTCTTCGCTGTAACTCACAGCGTTGAAATTGCCTGCAATGACAACAAGCTCAGCCCAATGATGCTGTGACACACTGCCCCAGACCATGACAGACCCTCCACCTCCAAATTGATCCCGCTCCAGAGTAGAGGCATCGGTGTAATGCTCATTCCTTCGACGATAAGCGCGAATCCGACCATCACCCCTGGTGAGACAAGCCACGACTCGTCAGTGAAGAGCACTTTTTGCGAGTCCTGTCTGGTCCAGCGACGATGGGTTTGTGCCCTTAGGCGACGTTGTTGCCGGTGATGTCTGGTGAGGACCTGCCTTACAACAGGCCGACAAGCCCTCAGTCCAGGCTCTCTCAGCCTATTGCGGACAGTCTGAGCACTGATGGAGGGATTGTAGATTCCTGGTGTAACTCGTTGTTGTTGTTGCCATCCTGTACCTGTCCTGCAGGTGTGATGTTCAGATGTACCGATCCTGTGCAGGTGTTACACGTGGTCTGCCACTGCGAGGACGATCAGCTGTCCATCCTGTCTCCCTGTAGCGCTGTCTTAGGCGTCTCACAGTATGGACATTGCAATTTATTGCCCTGGCCACATCTGCAGTCCTCATGCCTCCTTGCAGCATGCCTAAAGCATGTTCACACAGATGAGCAGGGACCCAGAGCATCTTTATTTTGGTTTTTATCAGAGTTAGTAGAAAGGCCTCTTTAGTGTTCTAAGTTTTCATAACAGTGACCTTAATTGCCTTCCGTCTGTAAGCTGTTAGTGTCTTAACGACCGTTTCACAGGTGCATGTTCATTAATTGTTCCTGGTTCATTGAATAAGTATAGGAAACAGTGTTTAAACCCTTTACAATTAATAACTGTAAAGTTATTTGGATTTTTACGAATGATCTTTGAAAGACAGGGTCCTGAAAAATTGACGTTTTTTTTTTGCTGAGTTTATAAACACTCTTCAATGTATAAATCCAATCATCTTGTTTTACCATGAAAAGATTCACGCTAGTGCTTGCCTGTTCATATCTTCAGTCTGAACATTCTATTCTCATTTGACTGATAGCCCCATGCCCCTCCTCTTTCTGTCCTCCCAACCAACCATCACTCTGAAAATATATAAATCAAACGTGGCCATATGTGGTGATGTCATGCCCTCGGGGAGAAGGGAAGGGGCCTGATAGGCCCATCTGTTTTGGTTAGTGGAACATTCCAAAACTCTTCCATTTGCATGGCTGTCAGGCGGACATTTAAGAGTTCATCTCCGTCTGTCCTGGAGGAGAGGACACCAACACCTTTATTCCAGAGCCATACATGTAGAGCTACACAGCTCTGTTCTGTTCCATTTGATTATAAGAGAGAGGGCAAATTTTATAGACCCACTATGGGATCTCTTATAGGCTGCAGAGATGTCTCAGAGGGCCTGAGATTGGACAACACTTTTAATTGGACTCCTACTGATATAAAGACTGTACGACCCCAAATACTATGAATGTGAAACTTAAATACTATGCCTATAAAGTTAGAAAATAAAAAGGAAATGTTTTAATACACTTACAAACCATTAATTTGATGAACAGTCATTTAGTCATGGTGCCAATCCTGACCAGTGACTTTCTCTCTCCCAGACTGTGAAGATTTTAAAGGAGTGTTGATGACCATTTCCTCAGGGCTACAGAGGGCACAGACTGACCTTTCACACTGACTCTAGTAACATGTATGCCTGCACACACACACGCACGCACACACACACACGCACGCACGCACGCATGCGCGCACATGCACGCGCGCACGCACCCACACACACACAGGCCTCCTGGGATGCTTCATGCGACTCTCAGAGCTCAGAGCAACAGCAGTCAAACGCCTCCCCTCCTGCTACACGTGCCATGAAGCAATTACCACTATTAAACTACTCGCCACCTGTTAACTGCTATGTACATTTTCATTCCTAGCAGGCACAGTGTTTTTAACTACCACACTGCATGGAAAGCACTGGCCCAATAAATCAAGGCTGTGACAAGTCAATGGTGAGCGACACAAAAGGTTAGTGAGCTCATGAAATGTAAATAGCTATGATACAGCAGGAAAACATGCAAAGGAGGGGGGAGGAGGGTGGGTTTGGAGGGTGGAATTATTTCAGCAGAAACATTAGCATAAAATATGCTTATTCTTCGTGGATATGCTATTGATATGGTTTGGAGTTGAATCTCACTTTGGGTGGCAGTTCAGTAAGGATACAAAACCAACCAAGTGTATGACTCTGGGAGGGAGTACAGCTTTTCTGCAGTTGAATGTCGTTCATGTGGAAGTGGTTAGACAATGCGTATGGAAGCCATCTTTGCTACAGCAGTGTCTTTCCTCTGTAAGTACATCAGACGGCGGTCTGGGAGCCATTTTGTGATAACATTTAGTGAGCCTGGCTACAAGAGGTTTTAAAGCATTACCATAACGAAGGACCCCCCAGTGACTCCGCAGTTTGCCAACAGTTTGGAACAATAGCATTGATAAGCTACTTCGTAACCCATATGGCCCAGTCATTTAATGTCTTGACATTTGGAGTCTCCATTGATGAAGTCCGCTTAGATACATCCCAGCTTGTTCATAGCTTATGTTTTATAAAGAGTTTATGAAGGCTTCGGTCAGCCTTAAAATGTGTTTTGTTCAAAGTGGGAATGGTTATTTGTAATAATCAATTAGTATTTCTGACTTTTGGTAGTAAAAATCTTAAATACATTCAACGGTCACTGGACTCTTCCAGAACCACCTTTATGCATGTTTCCCCCAGCTTTTCTGAATGTGTTGGACACAGATATAAAATGGTTCCCTCACCATCATTCCTTCCTCTGCAATAGAGAGAAATGTAAAACAATCTTCTTGCCACCTCTTATCAAGACATTGATGCTGTACTGCGTTGTGGTAATCTATCCCTGTTGTAAAAGCAGTAATCCGTACTCTGGGTGCTACTGTATAGCTGGCTGTCTAGACACCAGGACACCCTACACTTGTTGCATGTGTCTATGTCTACCCCTACTGACACCCCCAGTCCACTGATCTCAGTTTAAATGATACCCTATTCCCTTTATAGTGCACTACTTTTGACCACGGCCCATATGGCTCTGATCAAAAGTAGGGCACTATCAAGGAAATAATTTGGTATGCACTCCCAGTTCAGCCAAGTGCGATTCGATGAGGGCTGGAATTAACGATCCGTAACCAAACAGTGTTCAGCATGTTGTTTGTAAATCAATATTACATTTAAAGGTGCCTGTTTTATGTCCCACAACTTCCCGGCTTCTATTTTACGGCTGATGTGCTAGCCTGGAATACAAACTGATATGCTCCGTTTCACCATCGATCAATGGTTGGGTACCAGTATAGGTTAGAGTTAGGCTGCCTCTGCTCTAAAGCTGATGTCCTCATAAATTAAAAGTAGGGAATCTTATCGTGGATACAGCTGCTCCTACCATCTACCCTACACCACCACAGTAGAATTTTCCAGATATTATTCAGTATCGAGAAGTGTGATATTGCCGATTACTGATGACATCAACAGAGACATTCAGCCGGACTGACTTTTTTAGGCAGACATAGAGTGACTGTGTAAAGCCTAATTCACATGCAATGCAAGAATGCAATTAGCTACTCAAAAAAGCAGAATCTGTGTTGAGCTATAAATTGTAAGGCTGTACACGTTTGTGCATTTTTGCTTAGCTAACTGTAGCTCTTACTTTGCGTACTATTGCATACAGTATACATTAGGCTTACGTCTACTGACTCTGTTCACTTCTTTCCCAAACAACACACTCGTCAAGGTCCTGTCCTTTGTTTGCACCCTATTGCTTAAGAAAATGGCAACTGTGAAAGTGAATGAGACTGGTATCGTCAGTTGCGTATAAATGGAGCTTATAGTTTAAATCTCTTTATTCGTCATAAAGTATGTTTTCCATGACATGCTATCAAGATTGTTCCACATTTCATGACATGCTATCAAGATTGTTCCACATTTCAAGACATGCTATCAAGATTGTTCCACATTTCATGACATGCTATCAAGATTGTTCCACATTTCATGACATGCTATCAAGATTGTTCCACATTTCAAGACATGCTATCAAGATTGTTCCACATTTCATGACATGCTATCAAGATTGTTCCACATTTCATGACATGCTATCAAGATTGTTCCACATGTCATGACATGCTATCAAGATTGTTCCACATTTCAAGACATGCTATCAAGATTGTTCCACATTTCATGACATGCTATCAAGATTGTTCCACATTTCATGACATGCTATCAAGATTGTTCCACATTTCATGACATGCTATCAAGATTGTTCCACATTTCAAGACATGCTATCAAGATTGTTCCACATTTCATGACATGCTATCAAGATTGTTCCACATTTCATGACATGCTATCAAGATTGTTCCACATTTCAAGACATGCTATCAAGATTGTTCCACATTTCATGACATGCTATCAAGATTGTTCCACATTTCAAGACATGCTATCAAGATTGTTCCACATTTCAAGACATTCTTTCAAGATTGTTCCACGTTTCAAGACATGCTATCAAGATTGTTCCACATTTCATGACATGCTATCAAGATTGTTCCACATTTCAAGACATGCTATCAAGATTGTTCCACATTTCAAGACATGCTATCAAGATTGTTCCACATTTCAAGACATGCTATCAAGATTGTTCCACATTTCATGACAAGCTATCAAGATTGTTCCACATTTCATGACATGCTATCAAGATTGTTCCACATTTCATGACATGCTATCAAGATTGTTCCACATTTCAAGACATGCTATCAAAATTGTTCCTCATTTCATGACATGCTATCAAGATTGTTCCACATTTCAAGACATGCTATCAAGATTGTTCCACATTTCATGACATGCTATCAAGATTGTTCCACATTTCAAGACATGCTATCAAGTTTGTTCCACATTTCTCCCGGTCTGTCTGGATAATGATGACATAAGTACCCTCTCCATCCTTTGCCTGTTCAGGGAAGAGAACACATATGTACCCTATTCCCTATATAGTTCATCCTATTCTCTATATTGTGCACACTATTCCCTATATAGTGCACCCTACTCTCCATATAGTTCATCCTATTCTCTATATTGTGCACCCTATTCCCTATATAGTGCACCCTACTCTCCATATAGTGCACCCTATTCCCTATACAGTGCATCCTATTCTTTATATAGTGCGCCCTATTCCCTATATAGTGCACCCTATTCCCTATATAGTGCACCCTATTCCCTATATAGTGCACCCTATTCCCTATATAGTGCATCCTATTCCCTATATAGTGCACCCTATTCCCTATATAGTGCATCCTATTCCCTATATAGTGCACCCTATTCCCTATATAGTGCACCCTATTCCCTATATAGTGCGCCCTATTCCCTATATAGTGCATCCTATTCCCTAGATAGTGCGCCCTATTCCCTATATAGTGCACCCTATTCCCTATATAGTGCACCCTATTCCCTATATAGTGCACCCTATTCCCTATACAGTGCATCCTATTCCCTATATAGTGCACCCTATTCCCTATATAGTGCATCCTATTCCCTATATAGGCACCCTATTCCCTATATAGTGCATCCTATTCCCTATATAGTGCATCCTATTCCCTATATAGTGCATCCTATTCCCTATATAGGCATCCTATTCCCTATATAGTGCACCCTATTCCCTATATAGGCACCCTATTCCCTATATAGGCAGTGGTGTAAAGTACTTAAGTCATTTTTTAGTGTATCTGCAGTGTACTTTACTATATATATTTTTGACTACTTTTACTTTTACTTCACTTCACTACATTCCTAAAGAAAATAATGTACTTTTTACTCCGTACATTTTCCCTGACAGCCAAAAGTACTGGTTACATATTGAATGCAGGACAGGAAAATGGTCCAATTCACACACTTATCCAGAAAACATCTCTGGTCATCCATACTGCCTTTGATCTGGCAGACTCACTAAACACAAATGCTTGGTTTGTAAACGATTTCATAAGTGTTGGAGTTTGCCCCTGGCAATCCGTAAAAAAAATGTTTTTAAACGTGCCATCTGGTTTGTTTAATACGAGGAATTTGAAAGGATTTAAACTTTTACTTTTACTTTTGATACTATATAACAACAAATACATTAAACATTTATTGAGTGACTTTCACTTGAGTCATTTTCTATTAAGATATCTTTACTTTTACTCGAGTACGACAATTGGGTACTTTTCCCACCACTCTCATAGGGCTCTGGTCAAAAGTAGTGCACTTTTATCCGTGCACTATTTAGGGAATAGGATGCCAGTTGGGACACAACCACATCTGTCTCAGGTCGTTATTTACACATGCTCTTCATAAGCTACAGTATACAACTATGACAATACACACACACACACGGACACACATGCAATGTGAGCGCACACACAGACACACACACACACACACTCGAATAAGTGTGTGACTGTGAACACACACAAACACATGACACATGCACCTCCACCCCCTCCAACCTCCAACACACACACTCTGCTGTCTTATCCCAAGCCTTATTCAGACATGCCTCCTTCATGAGTCCCCTGACAGATCCCTGCCGAGTCGGCTCAACACATGCACACAGGCATTCAATCACTGGTTAGAGGACGCTGGGCCCTGGTAGGAATCCATCCAGTAAAACAGCTCCCAGACCGTTTCCAATGCGAATGAGATGTCCTGAAGCCTGGGATGCTTCCCAAATAGCACCCTATTTCCTTCATAGTGCACTACTTTTGACCAGGGCCCACAGGGAAAAGGGTGCACTCGCTGGTTCCGGCTACGGAGAACGACGTCTATGCCCCTGTAATTGTTAGGGGTGAATTACAGATGTCGGATGTTAACTTGATCACTCTTTTGTCGCAGATGATTCTTCTGCTGCATCAGAATATTCAAATGAGCCTAGGGAGTCCCTGAAAAAGAGTAGTTCTCTTTCTCTCCATGCAGGGGCAGTCGAGTCATTGGGATCAGGGGCTCGCTATCAAAATAATATTCTCTCTCGCTCGCTATCAAAATAATATTCTCTCACGCTCGCTAAAACGCTAGGCCTAGGTTTTATTACTGCAACATTCAAATATACAAAAAAAATGCCATACACATCAACAACCGTTGTTTCATAAAGCTTAATAACACAAGATAGATATTGATCTCTCCTAGGCTACGACAAGTGTCAAGTGTATTCTAAGGCCAAAATGTTGTCCAATCATGGCCTGGGGTGTTCTAGTTGTTAGGACTGCTGCCTTCAGGGCACATATAGACCTACCATGTCAGCAGGGGTAGATTTATTTACACCCCCCGATCTTGATAAGAAATGAACATATCAGACACTTTTGGGATAACATAAATAGTAAAATAATAACAGTAGGATACACCAACATTAGTTTCCATTTATATAAAGTGTCGGGTAAATTGACACAGTAAATTTGCCTTGGTAGAAGAGGAAATGCTAGGTTACAATACCAACCAGAGGCTGAACATATCTCGAAAGACTTTGGTTGCAAGCAGTAGTAAGGGTAACACCGACATCATCTTTTAAGGAGCGTTATTGATGTGACGATTAATGGTTGCAATTGAGATCAGCTGCGCTGGTGAATTTAGAGCGTATTGATGGTTTAACGAGACTGCCGATGACAATAGGCCCCTTGTTATTTGATTACATTCCAATAGACTACATTCTGCAGGCTACCCATTAGCCTATCCGTTGTGACATAATGAAAGGTGTAGAACCACATAATGAGCTACTGTTTGTTTTAACCCTGTAACCACGCCGAATTAACGCGTCAAAAAAATACATTGATCCATGAGTCAAAGGGCAGTGTGACGGTTTTAACTACTGGACCACAGGGGCATTGAGGAAACCAATCATTTATTCTGCCTTTTGGTTGTCTTCAACATATAGTACAACAATTGAACAAAAAAAAAAAAGATTTTCCCTGACGTAAAATGCACTACTATAAATATGCCCATTTATTATAATCCACAAAATAATTCACGAGTTGCGCAGTGGCCTGGACATAGCCTACATAACGTACTGCATTGTACACACAAACACCACTTCAGTTGCCCCCTGGTGGCCATTCCAAGTATTTATTCAGATATTCAAATCCTGCTTCTGCAGGATTATTTTTCCTCCTGTGAAGAAAGGGGTCAAATTAAGATCCGGCATCTCCATGAGGCTTGTGATGTCACTCACTAGTGGACGGACTGAAACAGAGTCTTGTAATTTACTGTGAATCCTGAAGTGTAGATATCTTATTTTTCAATTTTGTGAAGTGCCCTTTGCTGTTTTGAACTGTTTTCTCTTGCTTGTGAACTCTGAAACATGCCCGGTTCACCCTCGTTTATGTTTTTTTGTATTTTTTTTTTTTATGTGGAGAATAGCTCTATCCTTTCTTCGCCCTGTCTGGTCTCCGTGTCTGTTCTCCAGGATGGCTGGTTAGCCCGTGCGCAGACACCCATGGCTACCCATCCACCAGCCCAGGTGACAGAGGGTCCGCATCTACCCCACTTGGGCATCACTGTAGGGGGACAGCGGGTCTCTCTGCTCTGTCTCTTTATGGAAGTGTCTGGGTCAGTATGTGTGTGCAGGAATAAACCACAAGAGCAGCATATATCTCTTTACTATCCAGTGCGCTAGGTACAGATCCAGGATCAGCTTCCCCACCCCCAATCCTAACCAGCTCTCTCCCATCCCTCTATTACTGCAGGCTGCCCCTCTGTGACCTCAGTGACCTCTGGACTGAAGGCTGGGGTGACCTCTGGGCTGAAGGCTGTGATGTTAATGGTCCCTCCCCTGGTAGGGTCAGCGAGAGTGTGTTTACTTTAAGGACTTGGGAGATGGGATCCCAAAGGAGAACCTGACCTCCTGCCCCTCCCGCATAACTAGGAGAAGGGGAGGAGTTATGGAGATGGGAAGGGCAGATGACATGGATGGCCTCTGCTGTACTGTTCTCCTGGTTTCCATAAGGAAAATGCAATAGTGCTGAACATGGTATGAACATGATGGACTAATGAGTGTCATAATAGACTAAAACATATCAGCAGAAACAACAAATGCTAATACTAGGGTCACAGGATTCCCTGTACCTCACTAAAGAACACCTGCAGCTATACATTTTTGTGTGAGCATGTGTACATGTGCATGTGCCTGCATGCATGCCAGTGTGTGTTTGTTCCTGTCACGTGCCTCACACACACACACACACACGCACGCATGCACGCATGCACACACACACACACATCTCCTGGCACACACAGGAGAGAATCTGAATCCCTGAATCGTGGACCCCCATTTCCAATTCCGCTCAATTTCTCCGGGAATCTCGGTAATCCCGCTGAAGGGCTGCCTCTCTTCAGCAGTGACATCCCATAATGGCACTAACGCCCGAGTGTCGGGCGCCCCGGTTACAGCTTCAGCTCCTCGGATCAGCAGATGTTCCCAACCTGTCTGTATGCAAACAGTCTTCAGTCACAGGGGAACACTGATCTGACAGCACTTTACTGAGCCCTGTGTAGACATATTTAATGCCTCAATAACCACTGCTTAAGACTGAGTGATGAACGAAGCCACACCAGGGGCTTGTGTATGAGTAGCCTATGAGCGTGTGCATGTGTGTTAGATGTGTCAATGGCCCAGTATATGATGTGTATGGTCTGGTATGAAAAATATAAGAATATTCCTACTAAAGAGACAACGAAATTAAAGGGATACCATTGATGTCTTCCTGGCACATCCTACTGTTACCCATGATGCACTGCTTTCCATGTGACTCTCAGCAGCTGGAAGGAGGTGTCAGAGAAGCAGCTGAGAGTAGGATAAGTACAGTCAGAACTGTGCTACAGCATCAGGGCTTAATACACACCTGTACTAAGAGTCTTGTGTGTGTGTGTGTGTGTGTGTGTGTGTGTGTGTGTGTGTGTGTGTGTGTGTGTGTGTGTGTGTGTGTGTGTGTGTGTGTGTGTGTGTGTGTGTGTGTGTGTGTATGTATGTGTGTGTGTGTGTGTGTGTGTGTGTGTGTGTGTGTGTGTGTGTGTGTGTGTGTGTGTGTGTGTGTGAGGGAGGGAGGGAGGGAGGGAGGGAGAGAAAGAGAGAGAGAGAGAGAGAGAAGGAGAAGGAGAGGAGTGCCGTCGAGCCCGGTGGAGGGATAAATTTGCCCACCGGGCACGGAAACTGTGAAATGTTAATCACAACTTTAATTTGGACTACATTAGCATTTTGATGAACTTGCGGTGGCAGGCTGGCGCACTCGAGGCAGCTTCAGATGCGGCTAGCGCAGAGGAAATGACTGTGTAATTAATTAGGACTCGCACACAGCAGATGGGCGCCATGAAGGGCCTGAGGGGGCGGGGGGGGGAGAAAGAGAGAGAGAGAGAGACAGAGAGATATAGACAGAGAGAGAGAGACAGAGAGATATAGACAGAGAGAGAGAGACAGAGGAGAGAGAGAGAAGAGAGAAAGCCAAGGGAGGGAGAGAGAGGGGGGAGAGCATATGTGACAAAGAGGGGAGATTGTTGCTCAGAAGAAATGTGTGTGATCTCCACCTATCAATCTCCACATCAATCTATTGGTCCAAACACACACACACACACACACACACGCGCACGCGCGGCCATGTAATGGTCCATAAAGATACCTACACACAGACTAAACTCAATGGGGAAGGAGGAGAGCTTCTCTAAGGCCAGAAACAAACAGCTAATCCACACACATCATGTGTCATCGTTGGCTTACACGCCCAACCGTTTCAATTATACAGCCCAGAATGTCAGTGAAATCATACACTCTCCTGCATCATTCTCTTCTCACTCTCCCAATCTGAACATATTTCCATTACTATCAGTTTACTATGAATTCTGTCCTTTCTCTCTCCCTCCCTCTCTATCCCCCTTTCTCTATCCCTCTTTCTCTATCCATTTCCCTCTCTCTCTCTCTCTATCCCCCTTTCTCTATCGCTCTTTCTCTATCCCCCTTTCTCTATCCCTCGTTCTCTATCCATTTCCCTCTCTCTCCCTCTCTATCCCCCTTTCTCTATCGCTCTTTCTCTATCCCTCTTTCTCTATCCATTTCCCTCTCTCTCCCTCTCTATCCCTCTTTCTCTATCCCTCTTTCTCTATCCATTTCCCTCTCTCTCTCTCTCTATCCCCCTTTCTCTATCCCTCTTTCTCTATCCCCCTTTCTCTATCCCTCTTTCTCTATCCATTTCCCTCTCTCTCCCTCTTTCTCTATCCCTCTTTCTCTATCCATTTCCCTCTCTCTCTCTCTCTATCCCCCTTTCTCTATCCCCATTTCTCTATCCCTTTCCCTCTCTCTCTCTATCCCCCTTTCTCTATCCATTTCCCTCTCTCTCCCTCTCTCTCTTTCCTTCTCTCTCTCTATCCATCTTTCTCTCTATCCCTCTCTCTCTCGCCCACGTGCGCTTCTCTCTCTCTCCCTGTCTCTCCCTGTTTCTCCTTCTCTCTCTCTCTCTCTCTCACTCTCAATCTCACACACACACACACACACACACACACACACACACACACACACACACCTCCCTTCTCCAGCCTTGTTTACTTTGCCTCTTTCTCCCCTCAGATGAGGTGCAGCCAATCAAGTTATCAGGATCCTGCCTGATAGTCCATTACTCTCAAAGTGGTATTGATGAGAGAAAAGGGGAAGCCGAATAGGACTGGAGGGAATGAGGAAATGAAAGAGAGAAAATAAACGACAGAGGTGAATTTCCCTCAATGAACCTGGCATTTCCACTTCACTAAAATGAAATCTTACATCTAAACCCCAAACTTGAATGAAGGAAGATGGTTTGGGGTGAAAGAGAGGTGTTTTTTAGTGAACCAAGCTCACAAGTTCAAAAATCTTTGCCTGGCATCTGAAGATTTGTGTTATCTCCCAAGCTAAATCTTAGACTTTAGCTCTGTGGGCTAACACAGACTTATGACATGCAGGAGACCCGGGGTTTGAATCCCAGGCAGTCAAATGGGTTCAGGACGCATACTGTTTACAGACATAACCTGGTAACATTCCATTATTATAATGCCACTGTTATTATCAACGTGAATGTTTCTTAGATGATCATGCTCCGTGTTTACATTTCTAGCCAACAGCTGATTGGACCAGCCACTCCTGCTGTGTGAAATCTGTTGTGTTATTTCACCTCCCACGAGGAGAGAAGATTTCACCGGCTTTAGCAAAAACTCCTGCCAACACTATTAGCATTGCATGATGGGACGTAGTCAGACCCGGGTGTCGGCACCGTCGGCTTGTATCCGTTCTTTAAATAACCTTCACCCGTTTCATTCCCTTTCTTCTATATTTCCGTGCTGTGGAGAATTTCAGGCCTGGCTTCCCACGGTGATGCCTGATTTGTAAAAACACAATAAAAATGGAAAGAGCGGTGAGGGCCGGGGGGTGCATGGGGGAGGGACGTGGGAGGCATGGCTTCCCTGTTGTGACAGCCTGCGCCGGAGCATTAGCAGGATGTCCGGGGCGGGACTAAACCCCACGACCACTCAGGGGCTGAAGTCATAGGCTCAAGGCTCATACTCACAGACCATTTCCTGTTCCTATTGGCCTGACAGGCTGTATATCAATCACTGTACAGGAAGAAGAAAACCTTTCAACAGGAAGTTATCTTAAAATACTGGTCTCTGTAGATTAGCTACTAGTCAATCTGTTTTTTTTTCTAAACATCTAAATCTGACTTTTTGTCATGGTGATGTTTATCCAGACCCTGGAGGATTTTAATTCAGATTTATTTTACGAAGAAGCATTTTTTAATAAACTTGAATATATTGTGTCCAAATTTGTTGAACATTAGGCCATCTTTTCAAGCACTGTAAACCGATGACCGAAACTCCTATTTAATTGGTGAATGTAATATTCAGACATGTGCATACATTTTAATCACAGAAGAAACCTGAAAGGGCTAACAACTGTCCATAGACAGGGCTAACAACTGTCCATAGACAGGGCTAACAACTGTCCATAGACAGGGCTAACAACTGTCCATAGACAGGGCTAACAACTGTCCATAGACAGGGTTAACAACTGTCCATAGACAGGGCTAACAACTGTCCATAGACAGGGCTAACAACTGTCCATAGACAGGGCTAACAACTGTTCATAGACAGGGTTAACAACTGTCCATAGACAGGGCTAACAACTGTCCATAGACAGGGTTAACAACTGTCCATAGACAGGGTTAACAACTGTCCATAGACAGGGCTAACAACTGTCCATAGACAGGGTTAACAACTGTCCATAGACAGGGTTAACAACTGTCCATAGACAGGGCTAACAACTGTCCATAGACAGGGCTAACAACTGTCCATAGACAAGTTGTGTTTGGAAACAAGTGAGTGAGTCACAAAGAGGGTTAGGCTCCTCTGGGATATCTCTACTGCTTTGAGTGAGGCCTGGCCAGGCTTCAAATGGCACAATGTAGTGTTAGAAGGTGCGGTCAAATAGAAACAAATCACATTTTATTGGTCACATACAAATAATGACCTGATTTTATTTCGGGTGTAGCGAAATGCTTGTGTTCCTAGCTCCAACAGTGCAGTAGTATAACAATTCACAACAATACACACAAAAATATATATCATTAAATGTTATCTGGGTGAGGGTGTGGTCAGTAATGTCACTGGTAGATGTATGTGTTGTCACATACTCAAGGAGATCACACCGTCTAACTGAGGTGACTGGATCTGTAACGACCGGCTGCCAGATGTGTTTGTTTGTTTGTGTGTTTGAATAGTCCTCATAAGTAGCTATCTAAGTTATAAGGTACAATGTAAGGAACACATTGCATTTGTCTAATAAGCTCTCATTCAGACTTCATGGAGGGAAAAAATGGTCCCATTTATTTTTCCATGGGGTGCTAAACCCCAATGTAAGGTCTCTCTCTCTGTCTCACACACACACGCGCGCGCGCGCACATGCAAGCGCATCCACGCACGCATGCACACACACACACAATCTGTTGCTGCAGTGGGGTGGAGAGCTGCTCTTGGGCATCTCCAGAATCCCCAATTATCGCAGGATCCAGCAGCAATTTAAGTGGTAATTGTGTGCGTAATGAGAGGGACTGGCTCGCAGCCGGGCGGTGCGTCCGCGCCCCTATCACCGCGCCGGCTGAACCAGCCTCCCGGAGCGCCGGCCGCTAATTAAATAAGTGCATGCGCCGCGGCGTTCTCATCTGATTTACACGATGGAGATTAATCCTCTGATAAATATGTTTGACTGATACCGGGATATTTTGCTATTTCAATGGCTGACGCGCAGCTTTCTCTCTGTTCCATAGTCTGTTTCATACTCTGTCTCTCTCTGCTGCCTTTTTTGTGTTGTTCACTGTTTTGAAACCTGGTGTACTTTGCATCACCTTACTATAGAGATAGGGGGTGAGAGGGAGTTCATGTCTTATTGGGCTACACGTGAGTTCACATGGTCAGAAAAGAAAGTGGTAAGAAATGTGCAATGTGAGAGAACACAACCCACTGGGCACGCACTGGTTCAATCAACGTTATTTCCACGTAGTTTCAATTAAATTATGTTGAACCAACGTGGAATAGACGTTGAATTGACGTCTGTGCCCATGGGTTTAGGCCACGGAAGCTTCCATAGGAAAATAGCTCTTGAGCCAGGCATTTTTATTCTCAGAATCCGATGAACTAATCTGTCATTTGTATTTACTGATATTTGATATTTACTGTGAAAAGATTATTCGATATTCACTGTAGGTCGTATAACGCCTATGTCTACAGGTCAGTAGAGTGAAAACACAATTACCAAAATACAGCTTTAGCCTCCGAATAGGTTCAGTCTATGCAAGTAAAACCAATGGAGTACATCAGAGGTTACTATACCGAATCAAATGATACTTTACTGACTTTATTGTCCGAGTGGGAATATTTGTTGCAGTATTATGTAGGCCTACACGTTTAAAAATATAATTATTTACCTATATATGGTATATATTTGTATGTCTTAAATGTTGGCCTGCTGTGCACAATCGTTTCTTTCTGATGTAGACTATATAGAGCTATAGTAGGCCTAGTTGATTGTGTGGTGTATAGGAAGTAGAATACATGATCAAATCGACTTGCTGTAGCCTAATTGAGTGCCAATATGTTTTATATAAATAGCTGGTCACCTGCATCCGCCCACAGAATATGGGTTGTACAATTATTTTGGACAATTTCAACTTGTCAACACATTTGACTAAAAGCCACTAAAATGATAACACTATTAAGGCTACAAGTCTCAAAATGCATTATAGATGTATCATATGATGTGTTTTTGCATAATGCATTATACCATGTGTGCCTAATGTAAAGTGTCACCAAAGTGTTTTGCTGATGTGAAACATAGCTTGTGAAATTAATTCCTAATAGACAAAATACCCGGGCTCCCGAGTGGAGCAGCGGTCTAAGGCACTGCATCGCAGTGCAGGAGGCGTCACTACAGTCCCTGGTTCGAATAGGGCGTCGTCCAGGATTGGCCGGGGTAGAACGTCATTGTAAATCCTAATGTGTTCTTAATTGACTTGCCTAGTTCAATAAAGGTAAAACAATTGGCCTAGACCTGTTCCATAACAGACATGGCGTTTCCTCTATCGATATTTCGTCTGTCAAATGGGCTTGAAGACGTGGAGTATGTATTCAATGTTTTATTTCTCCACTTAAACCGTTTAAACCGGCAGCACATTTCTTATTTTATCGGAAGTTTACCTGCGTCATTTGGCTATTTCGTGTGCAACGTGTGCACCTGGGATGATTTTCTATGCCTCAGTAGCCGCAGGTGGGTTTCGCATTAATAACTGGACACCCGTAACCAAAGCCATGAGATATGTCAATCCAGGATGAAGACAAAATAGAAAGATATAGGCGGTCAGAATTAATTTGGGCCTCAAATGTGTGTGTGTGTGTGTGTGTGTGCGTGTGTGTGTGTGTGTGTGTGTGTGTGTGCGTGTGCGTGTGCGTGTGTGTGTGTGTGTGTGTGTGTGTGTGTGTGTGAGAGAGAGAGAGAGAGAGAGAGAGAGAGAGAGAAAGAGAGAGAGAGAAAGAGAGAGCATGAATGGATATGACTAAAAAAATATGTGTTCAGGATAATTTGCTGCTATTTTTTCTCAATTGCGACTATCTTGATTATAAGCAAAAATATACAACTCGACTTTCCTGTTATTCAATTTAAGTAATTTAGCAAACGCTTTTATCCAGAGCGACTTACAGTAAGTGCATTCATCTTAAGGTAGCTAGCTGTATGACAACCATAACAGTCATAGTCCATTATTGCAGCAGAAGTCCGGAGCGGTAGCCTGTTTCAAGACCAAGACATCGATTGCATAGTACAATTTTAAAAACTATCACGTTTCGCAATAAATAAACACACTGATGCTTTGTGATCCAAATGAAAATAATCACTGCGTTGACGGTCAGGTTTTGTATTAAAAGCCGACATCGCAGATATAGAGTCCCAAATTAACGAAATAATGTACATAAATATGAATTTATTAACCAATAATATGATTACTGTAGGCTACACTGTAAAACTACAACAACATTGACATATTGCCAATATAGGGAGCATGTAACTAAACGTCTTAAATGTGATTTTAGGTCTGAAACATAAATAGCCTATAGGCCTATTGAAATATAACTTTTGAACGAATAATAAAAACGTTCATTTATACCCATATGATTTAATTCAAGTGAACTAATACTCTTAAATGTGTGTAATAGGCTAAGTAATAACTTCAGATAAAACATGAAATCAAAGAAAACCAAATCCCCAAAACATACAACAGAAAATGTTAGTGGTAGCCAAAGCAATTGTAAGAATATCGCGTCAGTAATGTCTTGGTTATTGGCATGTAATTGATGGGCATAGCACAGCTTGATACAACAACAAAAAAACGCAATATGCGGGGAAATGAGAGAAATTGATTTATTCGAGTAATTATAACCAGATCTCGAACGAAGCAGGCAGTCCACAAAAAAAGACTGTAGGCCTGCCTGTATGTGCATTGGTGCTGTTCAGAGCGGCTCATGGTTGATTTAGCTATGTAAAACGGACTACGTGTAGCCTATCATTCCCCCCTGGACAGCCCATTAAGTTTAGCTGTGTGATGAGCGCATATGCTACAGCTATCGCAAGACAAAACAGTGACGTCCGTCCACAGTTTCCTCCAGGTTGAGCTCTCTCTGGGTCAGAAGTGAACGTTTCACACAAATCCTACTTTCACTACGGTCTCGTGTGTGTTTCTTTCAAGAATGCCCAATGAGAAAGTCGGCCTCGATGTCTTGCTACCCAATAAGAACGCCAGTGGAAGTGGGCTGGTCCTGAGCAGCTCGAGAGCGAGATTGAGATAGTTTGGAGACGAGGTCTGGACATGAATTCCACTCCTCTAGCGTCCCTAATTTAGAGAAGTGTATGCAGTGAGGGGTCTGTGCGCCTTTCCACGTGGAATTCCGATAGGATCTGGGACTGAACTAACTGGCTCGAGTGGTGAACTCGGTTCAGGACAGGTGGAATCCCCTGCGGGCATAGCGAGCGTAGTGAAGGTTATGAGATATTTTCATTCTCTGAGGTAAGTAGAAAACATCGAAGAAATGTAGGCTATATATTTCCACATGCTATAGGCTTGGTCATTATAGTAGTATTCTCATTCGTTTGTTTATGGTTTATTATTATATATTTGTTTTCGATTATTGTTATTATTAGGCTATTATTATTATTACGATTATTATTATTTGTTGTTGTTATTATTATTAAAATATACACTGTAAAAAGTAGGCTAATTGGTTCCGTTAAAAAAAAACGTTTTGTGGGAACCCGTTGCCTAGAAACATTCGAGTAACCCAACTCAAATTATGTCAGTGCTTTAAGTAATAAAGTGACATCAGCACCCATATGGTTATCTTTTTAAGTTGTAAATACTTAGCTGTTTTGTGTTTTATGATCTTTTTGACACTAAATTGAATTATGTATTCTGAACAATAACAATTGAAGTTACTTGAACATTAATATTTGTTGTAGTGAACAGAAAAATGTAGGATCCCTTTTACTTCAATTATTAACGTTCCTTCCAGTTTTTTGTTCTAGTGTAAGTAGTAAGTAGTTCTGATTAGTCATTTTCAGTGGTCGTGTCTTAAGGTTCAACATTGTTTTATGTATTTGACGATTTGTAATTTTAGCCCACCTTAATTAAGCAGACATTGTTGAGCACGCTGCTCACTCCTCTATAAGTGGAGGTAGAACTGGTAAACACGACAGAATGCTGCATTAGCCTCTGTCATTATGAGTGGTGCACAACCTAACCTTGTTGACGGTGGGAAAGGCTTGTCTCATTATTGAACATCAATTTTCCTGACTGTTTGATATCCGTTCATCATGATCAATTCCACTTCATAGCACAACAAACTGCTTAATACAATTTTAGAAATATACTTGTCTTTCTTCAAACATGCATAGAACATTGTGTAAAAGTATCATGAAGTCTAAAAACGTTGAATTACCCACAATCCTCTAAAAACAGAGCCACATGGCACTATTACCTATTCATAACTTAATCCTTCGACATCAGCACAACACATACAAATCAAGTGTCTGACTACTACTTTATTATGTTAAGTAAAGACGTAAAACATTATAGAATCAAGTAAGAACAACTATTTAATACATGTTAGATATACTTTAAAATATTAAGTAATCTAACTTGTAAAAACTAAATATTTTTAGATTAGCAGAACACAAATAAATAAAGTTATATTTACTCAATAATCACATTTTTGTTAACAGTACTCAAAACCTTATTCAGTGATACGAGATCTTATTGCCCTCTGAGTTAGTACCACTTTTATGATTTGAGTTCTACTGATCATTGGAGATGTTTGAGTAGCCACTACTCAATTTATGTAATGAGTTAGTCAATTACTTTTTACAGTGTATGAGCAAACAACCACATTAAAGCCATAATAAAGCCACATTGTCACATGCATAACGCATAATTAAATCCATATGTTAATTTGACTATGATAGCCTAAACGTTTTGGTTTGAGGTATGCGTTTTGGGATGAAAATGCATTTTTACTTGTCGATTAACAAGATATTGGTAGGCTTATAATGATATTATGGCGTGTGTTATGCCCTTTGTTTTTCAGGGCATGGAGGAATATCTTTTGGCAGTTTACACGGTGGACAGGCCTCTTCCCATTCTAAGTGAGAATTAATGGCGTGTGCGTTCAAGAAATTCTCCATTTACACAAGACTAACACGGGATATCAAATTATCCATTCGGCGCTTGTTTCGGTGAAGGAATTCGGGAATTTTCTGAAGTGCATTGGATTCAGTTTGTAACTGAGAAGTGTCGCATGTTTTAGTTGAAAAATAAAAGCCAAAACCATGACAAATAAACAAAACGGAAATCTGTAATCGTTTTTTGATGGACCGATATGTGAGTAAAGGAATGATATAGCCTAACATTTAACAAAAGGAGGGAGAGAGAGAACACACAATGAAGGAGAAATCAAAAACTGCCGCAAGGACTAGACGAGAAAAGGAGAACAGCGAATTTTATGAACTGGCCAAAATGTTGCCTTTACCCTCGGCTATTACGTCGCAGCTGGACAAAGCGTCTATAATACGACTGACAACAAGTTATCTGAAGATGAGAATTGTCTTTCCTCAGGGTATGTATATTTTCAGATTCAACAATTCACACTTCTTTTATATGCAATTTGCCATTCATAGGCTAGGCTATAGGCCTATATGTATTTGTATTTATCTTTATAGCATATCTCTTGTCTGGATTCTTAGTTTTGTTTTATTTATTCACCTGCATTGGCATACTGATTACGGTATTATAAGTGTATACCCTAATTTGTTTATTATGCATAGGCATATGCACATTAACATAGCGTTATAGCCTGTCCCATGTCTTTTGAGCTATAGTTATTGCTACAATACCGCTACAGAATAGGCAAGTGTGTAATTTCATACTTGCGTGCGTGTGCCGTGTACGGGCGCGTGCGAATGATAATCGTGCATCTCTGTCTCGGCGCGCACACGTTTACGCCATTTTTGGGGTCAGAGAATCGAAAATCGTAGGTAAGGAAGGCCATTAGCCACAATCTTCCCCCGGTTTCAACAGGCTGCTTTGCTGCGTGACAGAGGACAAGCCGCACCAATTACATAAAACGCACAGCGTGCCGCTGGCCGACCTCAGGCGCGAAACAGAGCCCTGTGATTGAGTGGGAGTAATTGATCCACTCAAGCCGCTTTTGCTTTTTCCGGATAAAGAATGGAATATATGAACTCCGGAAAATTGCTGAAGATATAGGGTGTGGTAACGAATAGCATATAGGCTACACATGTGGACCTATTGGCTATTTAGGCCTGCACTGCAGGTTTGATCTTTACCATAAAGTTTCTCACTTTGGGGTTTAGGTAAAACCATGACAAATGCAAGGAATTACAGTTTTTCAATAAGCAGGCCTATAGTTTAGGCCTATTGCGTCAGCCATATCATGATGTGACAGCTGTTACGACAGTGTTATGGCAGATCACCTAAACTGAATGGACACTTCACGTAGACAATCACAAGTACACGTTGCAAGAAATCACAAGGTAGGCTACTTAAACGTGATGATAAACAGTAGCAGATATGACTGATTACTTGAAAAAAAACTATGCCAGCAGTTTAAAACTAATTCAGGATCGGTGGGTCCCATGCGGGATGGTTGCGCTAACGCACACATAGACATATCTGATATTGGCAGAAAACTAAATTCTTGTTAATCTAACTGCACTATCCAATTTACAGTAGCTATTACAGTGAAATAATACCATTCTATTGTCTGAGGAGAGTGCACAGTTTTGAACATGAAAAGTTATTAATAAACAAATTATGCACATTTGGGCAGTCTTGATACCTTTTTAACAGAAATTCAATGGTTCATTGGATCAGTCTAAAACTTTGCACATACCCTGCTGCCATCTAGTGTCCAAAATCTAAATTGCAACTGGGCTGGAATAATACATTATGACCTTTCTCATACATTTCAAAAAAGGTATTTTTTCTTTGTATTATCTTTTAACAGATCTAATGTGTTATATTATCCATACATTCATTTCACATTTCCACAAACTTCAAAGTGTTTCCTTTCAAATGGTACCAAGAATATGCATATCCTTGCTTCAGCGACTGATGTCATTTTCGAGGTTTTAACTTGTGAATAGCACTTTTTATAATGCTAGTACATTTTATGACATATAGCCTGGGCTACTGATACAAAAACCAACGCCCTAATTTGGAATGCTTTCTCTGGGCTATTGGAAACAATATGAAGGTTTGTGTTTGCATTAACCTATCAACCATTATGTTTCATAAATCACTGAATCTTGCTCATTAGAATAATCATTAATAGGTTTTATTTTGATTGTGCCCAAGTAGGTCTATATTTGATGACCATGACGAAAATATATTTTTTCTGCGGTATGATTGAAGTTATCAATTGCTTGTAGCAAACGTAAGCCTATATGAAATGTAGATGAAATAGCAGCAAGAAAATGTATTTCGCACTATGATTTACATCAATAGGCTATACGCATTTTAAAAAGGCCTGTATTGAAATTGAAATGTTTTGGTATTGACACTAGGCGTCCGTTATTTTTGTATTTTTTATTTCACCTTTATTTAACCAGGTAGGCCAGTTGAGAACAAGTTCTCATTTACAACTGCGAATTATGAAGAGAAAAAAATACAATATGCCTAAATAAAAAAGTCTGACATTAGTCTAAAACAAAATAAAGGAAAGAAAACCGTTGTCGGCTCAAACTAATAGTCAATGGTCAACAAAGGCAATGGCCTATTTGTGTATACCTACTTGCAGCCACTGTTGGGCTAATGTGTTAACCATTTGTAATGGGTTAGGCTATTGTAACCGGAAAAACCGTCCAAGTACAGCTTGTCTGAAACATCGTAAGCATCTGAAAAATACCCTAGAGCAGAGACGAGAGATGTTAAGTTTCTCTGTCACATCGCCTATACGCTATTTGTTTGGGGCACTTGACGTCAGTTAGACAGTACTTCAAACGCCGGGTGCATCTATTCTTTGCCTATTATATTATAAGACACGTAGACCTGACGATTCACATTGAATCCGGCTTCGCTTCTTGAATACATCAGACAAATTAGTTTAAGCTGCACTCATTGTGACCTCTGTGGTAGGTGAGTTGAAGTGTGAGCAAAGCACAGCTCGAGCCATGATTGCAGCAGCTAGTTGAACATGGCGCGCGTCTCTCAGAAAAGACAGCCAGACAGGCCTACACAACACCATGTAATATTTTATATAATCCTATATAGATTTATGTGAAAACATAAGCATACAATATTAATATTACATGTAAATGCTTTAACAGTTTCAAAAGTTGATAACATGGAATTAATCACAATCGATTTACCATTGATGCATGTGTTTGCCGTCATTGTGCATTTTCGAATATGTGTCCACGCAGCATGCCTACTTTCGATGGTTCAAGTATGGAAGTGAAATTAACAATAAATTACCAAAGTCTAAAAATAGAAGTTCATGCAAAAAGTATTGTAATTGCGAAAATATCAAATACGTATTGTGTAATATATAAAGGAAATACAGGTTATACTCTCCTCGTCCATTAGGCTACTATGCATGTCTGCGCCAAGCTCAATGTAAACCAACGCTGCATGCTGTTGTCAGAGGATGAGGTTACTTTGCATGCTTGCAGAATGTAAAATAATTTCTCCACAGCAGCTGGGCTCATTTGACTACTAAACAAATAAGGAGATGAACCGTTCAAGAAGCTATTTCAAATGTTGACCAAATAATTTGTGTATTTTTTGTTGAGCTGTGTAAACGCAAATTAATCGTTTGGACAATATTGAAATGTGAAATGGTGATGGATTATTCGAGTTTTTACTCAGACCCTGATTGATTTTGTAGGCTATGATTAGCATTTTATTTCTATAGCCAAGAAGAGCCGCTTCGAGTTATGTTGGTTCCCTCGAGGTTGTCATGTTCAATGGATTTGCAGTTTTGATATTAGGCTATTTGCGCAATTTCGATCGATTTTTACAGCATTTTCTTCATCGTACTTTTACACAAATAGCTATGTATTATTAATCATATGATTAATATATCAAGCATACTGCCACAATAAAAGTCATAATAAAGATGCATTGTCACATGCGTTATGTGTATTATTGCACGACTATGGTTTACCTAGGGAAAAGTAGCCTAGCTGATAGGCTTTGTTGGCGGCAGGTAGCCATAGTGGTTAAGAGTGTTGGGCCAGTAACAGTAAAGGTCGTTGGTTTGAATCTCCGAGCGGACTAGGTGAAACATGTGCCGTTGAGCAAGGCACTTAACCCTAATTGCTCCTGTAAATCGCTCTGGATGAGAGCTAAATGACTCAAATGTAAATGTTGGCGTTGTGCTTTGTTTCAGGTTTGGGTGAGGCTTGGGGTCACACGAGTCGAACGAGATCTTTGGACAATGTAGGACGTGAGCTGGGATCCCACCTTCTCCAGGTAATTTGGAAAGTTTAGCCTATTCATTTATTGGCAAAATCACTGCAAAATATTCTTATTTAAACGGCCTACTGATAAAGAAAAAATACTACTTAAGATGGGGTGGGACCCCACATACTGCAGGTAATTTAGAAAGCTTAGGCTACTAATATAATTTTATAAAAGGCAATTAAGTACAATATTATATATTATACTAAAAATGAAAATAATAATTCTGAAGCTTTATAGGCCTATCTAGCGATCTTATATTACATTTCATATTTTAAATAACATGCGGTTGAGTGCTTTTGAATTAATACTGCAGTTGATCTGTGCATTAATTCATTCATTTTTTCTACAGACACTGGATGGCTTCATCTTTGTTGTGGCACCGGATGGAAAGATCATGTACATCTCCGAGACTGCATCAGTCCATTTGGGACTCTCTCAGGTCTGCAACTTATTTAGTGTTTTTGTTTTTTCAAGTTTTAGGCTAGTATTTTTGCCTATACCATTTGCACTAAGAGCGCGTGATATGTTTAAAACGTTATTCGTGTTAGATATTATGGAATCATGTTTGAATTGTTTGAGTGATTAATAACATTTAATTACCGACGTAATTCTTAATTCTTAACAGGTAGAGCTGACCGGAAACAGTATTTACGAATATGTCCACCCCGCAGACCACGACGAAATGACTGCAGTCCTGACACCACATCAGCCGTACCACTCGCATTTCGTTCAAGGTAGGCTAGGCCAAATAAATACATTAGAGAGAATGAAACCACATATCGAATTTATTTTTGTACGTTGGATAAATAGACTACTATATTTTCTGTCTTCTCTCCCAGAATACGAGATGGAGCGCTCTTTCTTCTTGAGGATGAAATGCGTGCTGGCGAAGAGGAACGCTGGCCTCACCAGCGGTGGATATAAGGTAGACAATTAATATATGGAAGTAGGCCTATATATTGTTGTCTGAAAAATGATATCGATGTTGCATAAAAATGCTATTGATTTAATAGACAATTGACGCCAAATTGATTTTCGCGTTGTTACGCGTAACGCTAGGCCTACGGATAGGTTATGGAAATGTTTAAATATTTTCAGTACTAAAAGCATCGAACACACCGACAGTGAAATTGCATTTTGGTACACCAGAACTATGTTCATCTCCAACGAAACGCGGAGTTTGCCTTGCAGCATTGCGTTGCAGAGGCAGTTGCAGTGCGTTGGGTGCGTTGGATTTATCGAACGTATGCGTAAAACTGTATGCGTAGACGGCTTGACAGATATGGTAGCAGAAGGTGAATGTTGAACTTTTGTTCTATTTTGTTCTATTTCGCGCAAAACACTGTCGGTGTGTTCGAAGCGAAAGCATAAGCGTATGTAATTAAAAAGACAGCGGACCTTTTTTTCAACAACAATGTTATGAGTAGCAAGGGTTGTCTAATTTCCCTATCAACCACACCAGGTAATTCACTGCAGCGGTTACCTGAAGATCCGTCAGTACAGCCTGGACATGTCGCCTTTCGACGGCTGCTACCAGAACGTGGGCCTTGTGGCGGTGGGACACTCTTTGCCTCCCAGCGCTGTGACGGAGATTAAGCTGCACAGCAACATGTTCATGTTCAGAGCCAGCCTCGACATGAAACTAATCTTCCTTGACTCGAGGTAGGCCTACAGCAAAACATACACAAAAAACATGGGATTAAGCCTATGATAGATATGGAGGAGAATAATTTAAAACATAGGCGTACAGCAGGTGTTTTGATGAGCCAGCCATTGCATAAAAGGGCTCAAGTTTTAAAAAATTTTTTTTTTTCTTTTTTTCAGCTAGTTCTCTGACAGTTGTTAAATTAGTATTAAATCCACAACTTAATTGTATAAAAACAGTATCAAATTCACTAACATGAAATGCCACAATATATTACATTATGATTGGTTTTACAATGTCTTATTGAACCTAAAAACTGAAATGTTTTATTGTCTTAAAATGGACTGCAGGACCACAACCAACTGTGGTCCAATTTAGCAAATGTTCTGTTCCTTAGCATGAAAACAAGTTTGGATCAAATAGAACTCTAAGCATATACATGGAGGGAGAACAGTGTATATATTGATGTGTGGAGGGAGAACAGTGTATATATTGATGTGTGGAGGGAGAACAGTGTATATATTGATGTGTGGAGGGAGAACACTGTATATATTGATGTGTGGAGGGAGAACAGTGTATATATTGATGTGTGGAGGGAGAACACTCTATATATTGATACATGGAGGGAGAACACTGTATATATTGATACATGGAGGGAGAACAGTGTATATATTGATACATGGAGGGAGAACAGTGTATATATTGATGTGTGGAGGGAGAACAGTGTATATATTGATGTGTGGAGGGAGAACAGTGTATATATTGATGTGTGGAGGGAGAACACTGTATATATTGATACATGGAGGGAGAACACTGTATATATTGATACATGGAGGGAGAACAGTGTATATATTGATGTGTGGAGGGAGAACAGTGTATATATTGATGTGTGGAGGGAGAACACTGTATATAGTGATACATGGAGGGAGAACACTGTATATATTGATGTGTGGAGGGAGAACAGTGTATATATTGATACATGGAGGGAGAACAGTGTATATATTGATACATGGAGGGAGAACA